>NW_022106084.1:2937432-2939999 GCF_000313985.2 Echinops telfairi
GGCAAAGGAGAAGCTCCCTATCAGCAGCTAAAATGAGGCCAGCAGCCAACTTTGTAATAGCTAATCGATTGCTCATATGTAAGTGTAGGTTGTAGCTGGAGACACTGAAAATAGGTCCACAAAAGCCAAAACACCCCCTTGAGTCTCCGCTATCTGAAACTGAGAGCATCTCAAGAACATATTGATTCATTGAGTACTGAGGATCAAATGCCAGATCAGTTGTGGAAAGACATAGGAAAGAGAAAAAACGAAACAAAACACAATGGAAGTCAAAAGAGTCTCTAAAACTTGCTTTATATCACAGAGTTGCGAAAGCAAATGGAGGACATGAGAAAGTAAAATATCTGACCAGTCAATTTCAAATGGCATCTGAAGAAGACGAAATATTTCAGAAATGTGCAATGACCTGGTAAACGAAAAGAACTAAAGAAAGGAAATCAATTTGAAATATTGAAAGACTCCTTGGGCTAACTATTGAATGCTGGGAAAATGTTTACAGAAGGTGTAAAAAATAAACAATCCCCAAACACAAAGGAACTAGTTGGCATATAACCATTTCAATTAATAACAATAATAAAATTAAAATTTTAAAAGAATTACAACATGTTTGTCACACTAATTCGTATTTTTCCTGCTTATATTAAACTCTAACTGCAAAATAGATTATGAATCTAAGAACAGAACAAAACTACTCAATACACTTCTTGTACATGCTCCATATTTAAGAAATTATATACCTTCTGATGATAGAGCTAAGATTCTCATGAACTATAATGTCTAACAAATGGATTGAAAAAAATATATAAAAGTAATGTTTTCTACTCGGTGGTTAAGAAAAATAACCATGCCTCAATTATACTATGAGAATTTCAAATTTAGAACCGTAAGCAGCAACTCAAACATAACACAGAAAGCACGTGCCAAACGTTATCATTCGTCATAGTGTAGCTACTACGATTTACTAGAAGATCGTGCCGGTGGCAACAAAAGGGTAAATTGCTCACTACAAGTCTATGAACTTGGGCTCTATTATTAATTTTGACAGTGAAATACGATGTCAGTAACATTCCCTAAATCATCTGCTGATTATCTGTTCTAAAATAAAGAGTGGGTCAAATCTGGGCACAATCACTTTTTAAAATTTGGAGTTTATTCATGGGACCTGACTAGCTCCAGCTCAAGTTTTTAAAATGTAACTTATGGAATGTAGAAAAATTTTAAGTAACTGCAAAGAAAATACATAATTTTAAAATATATTTTTACAACCAGAGATGTCGCTGGAGACACGCAATGAATGGATATCTTTCAAAGAAGCATTTCACCTACCATTTTATATGTTCTCTAACAATTTTCACATAACTGTAAACCTTCTCTCAAAAGAAGGGGATTTATAAAACCACAAAACACAAAGTTCAATAGACTCCAAATCTTTAGACTTCAGAATTTTATCTCTTTGAATTTTCTCAGGAAGAAAGCTTGGTCACAGCTCAAATTGAAGGGTTCCTTCACTCATAGATGAAATTCTCGGACTTTGGCTATGGACCAAGTCTAAGCAGGTTCAGCATCTTGTGAGAGAGTAAGAGACTAAAAAACCAGAGAGAAAGAGATTACTTTTACCTTTGCTTTTCCTCAATAAATGAGTATAATTTAGGGCTCATAGGTGAATTGCCAACCTTGACCTTACATGATAAGGATCAGTGTGATCTCAAAGACTAATGAATCCTCACTATAGGGCTATATGTTAGCTGAAATGGCATATTTTCTCTGAAGTTCGAGGTTAATCAGGTTGTTAGACATGGTTAGTTAATAAATATTAACTTTGTTTTAAAAATTATTATTACAGCATACCAGGTCAAATCAATTTTGTGTTTGTTAACCACATTTCTCACAGACTTCTACATTTGTTTGTCTTAGTTAAAAATATTACAAATAACTTTCTAATGTTTTACAAATCTCTAATAACTTGTAGCTAATGGTAGAACATTTCACACAAATAGATCTACTTTTATTACCCAGTTCCATATATGAGTGTTGTGTTAGTCTGGGCAGACTGGTGAAACAAATCCACCGAAACTCATATGTATGTAAGAGAGAGTTTTATACAAAGGGCAACTGTGCATTAAGAAAGCATCCTAAGCCAGTGTTGTCCAAGCCCATAAGTCCAACATTAGCCTATATGTCCAACAACAATCTACAAAGTCCTCCTCCATCTCACAAAACACATACAATTACACGTCTGCAGGAGGAAAGTGAATCAGTGAGCGTGTAAGCATCTCAGCACTGGAAGGGGTCTCTACCCAGGACTGCATTATGGTAGCTCCATGTGGTTTCTCCTCAGGGATGTCTCCTAGGAAGTGAGCCTGGACAGCTACAGCAGGGAACTAGCTAAAGCAGCTGCACCCTGGTCCAACCATCAAAAAACAAGAGACTTGAGAACTAGAAAGGCAAGGTTCAGCGAGCCATTTATCTCTCTGCCCTTTAATTAATCCCACATGTGTTTATTGGCCAGGTTGGTACAATAAACCTTAATTATCTGAAGTGTATATGCACATGCACACACACACACA
>NW_022106084.1:2940716-2942866 GCF_000313985.2 Echinops telfairi
TTTGAGAATGCAGAAGTGAAGAAAAGAACAAGGGAGGTGCTGGCAGCCATCTAAACAGATGAGTTTGAAAAATAATTCCAAGAGTGGAATCACAGATTTGACAAATGTATTAAGTGTAATGTTTTGAAGGTGATGAGATTGTTTTGTAATAAACTTTAAATACATAGCAGTGAAAAATAATTTGGTTTTCTGATACATATATCTTGAAACCATAATAGTGACTTTTATTTTATGTGATTTAAGAAAATTACAGAAAGTTACAATGATACATTCTATGTCTTCTTTGTTGGGACACATTTTCAAGTTAGAAGTTGAAGCCTCCCCCATGTGACCTAACATAATGTGATCATAAACATAATTAGAGGCCTGATGTAATTGGAAAGAATTTTTATCAGAGACGTGGCCTAGTCTGATGCAAGCTGATGCTTCATGAAACTTAGCTCCCTTCTTGCTGATCTGGTTCCTGCACATGGCTCATCAACCTGCCGTATTTCCTGCTGATTTTCTTTGGCTTCATCCATCCACCTCTGCCTCCACCAGTCTGTGGTCTTCCCGTTTCCTGGTTTATCTTCCTACTTGTTCGCTTGTCGGCCTCAGCAGCTATGTAAGTCAAGACAATCCGGGACGTCACTGCTTAACCACAACTATGTGAGTCACATTCTTGATATTAAAGTTATATCTATCCCACTGGTTTGGTTTCTTTAAGGAACCAAGCCTCTCATATATACCAAATAGTTACAATTAATCATATTTACATCAGGATCCCCTTTGAACTTGTGAGCTCTATAAGGGATAGCTTTTTATTCATCTGTTATGTAACCAGCGACCCTGAGTCTCCAACACAAACAGTTAAGAGGTAGGTTCACATTTTGAATTCATGGAAGAAATTCCAAATGTTCTACTTCTGAAAGATTACAGCCATCAAAAACCCTTTAGAGATGTAATGCAGTTCTACTCTGAATTACATAGGATTTCCAGCAATTGGAAATGACATATTACAATTGTTTTATATTTTTTCTTTTCTTTTTCCACTACATAAGCATAGAGAGTTTTGAGGGTGGGGTGGATTGTAGTTGGGCTGCTGATCACAAAGCCAAGGTTTCAAACCCATCGGTCACATACTCTGTGAAAAAAAATAAAAAATGAGGCCAGCTGCTCCTGTAAATATGTACAGTGTCAGAATACATTAAGGATCAGGTATATCCTGTTCTATAGGGTCCTTACAAACACAGACAACTCTATGGCATTGGGTAAGTAGCTTAACTGTATAAACACATAGCACAGTGTATGTGCATATTAAAGTCATGACGGAGGGCCATATTTAGCCTTCACTAACTTCCCCATTGCCACAGAACAGAGTCAGATATGCCTGCCTCTTCCATCCTTCTTTACACTGTTCAGACACCAATCCTTCCTCACAAGACACTCTATTTTTCAGCTGTGTTTCATCTTTTTTTTTTTTTATAATAGCCACACAGAACGTCCAGGCAATTCTCACAACGATGGACATTTCTTAGGGAAGTTAACAGGTTCCCACAAGTCAAGATTACTAACCATGAAGGACGCAGTCACTGGTCCTCAGGACACCAGCACTCCTCAGCTAGTAGCCAAGTCTCTCTTCAGTCTTAAGCCTCTCAGTGATGTCATCTTTTTGGCCTCTTCCTTCAAGGGCTGGGAAGTCCACCCTCTGCTCAGCCTCACAGTCTCATAGTCTCAGCACTGCTCTGCTCTTTAGCACATGGTGTCCTTGTCTTCACCTTGGTCTCATGTTGGCTTCTTGTTTGTCCCATGGTCTCCATGCTTTAAGAGAATAAAGGGTGGTGACTGGGGTCAGATCCTGTGTGAAATTGGGGATCTAATCTCACCTTGACCTTGTCCATTAGCCTAACAGAGAAGTTCTGCCACAATGGGATTACAGCCAAAGACATAGAGGCCAGAATTTATAATTTATCATACAAGGGATTAAGGCACAAGGGATTATCATTGGAAAAGTAAAATTAATTAATTGACTACATATCAATGTGATATAGAAAACAAAAATTCTATTAATATCTTAAGACTATTGAGACCTATAGCCTCTGGGGAATTAAAGGCTTGAAAGTAAACAAGCGGCCTCTAGCCCTGAAGCAACAAAGCCCACATGGAAGCAG
>NW_022106084.1:2944429-2946122 GCF_000313985.2 Echinops telfairi
TTGCCTCTGTTTTGTGAGGTGAAGGACTTTGTGGACTGGTGTTGGGTTAATGGGTTAATGTTGGACTTGTGGGCTGGACAGCATTGGGTTGGGATGTTTTCGTGATGCACATTTTCTTTGCATAAAACTCTCTCTTATACGTGAGTTGCTATGGATTTGTTTCTCCAAAGTACCCAGACTAATACATAGGGTTAGCTACTTATGCTAGTGTCATACTAGGTATGTCCTTGAAGACTAATTATAGTCACTGTAGAGTTTTCAGCAAAGTACAGATTAGACTTTTGCCATCAAATAGATCTTTGATTGTGTGTACAGTATTAATCAAAAATAAGGGGAAATAAAGGGCACCAGTGTATTAATAGGCTATTCACATATACAAAAAAAAAGATATGATGATGGTTTCTACTAGCAGAAGTAGAAGTAATTACAAAAACCACCATTTTTCTGTCAGTTTGTTCTACTGTGGTAAATGGCTAGAAACGATGTCACTGGTATGTCAAATTTCAGCAGGATCACTCAAGGTGAACTGGCTTCAGGAGAGCTTCCAAACTAAGAATAGACTTCAAAGAATGAATAAGCTGTCCACTTCTGAGGAATTAACCACTGGAAATTTTAAGAATAGCCAGGAACACTGCCAGATACTGAAAAACCGCAATAATAGAAAAAGAACATTGTCACATATCATACTGGAAACGAGTCTCTCAGGTTGGGAGACACCCAAATTTGACCGAGGAAGGGCTGCCCTCTCACAGTCGAGGTGGCCATAATGATCTGGAAGGAGTAAAGATTTGAGGGATTTCCCTTTCCTGAGAGGCATGACTCAAAATGAGAAGAAACCACTTTAATATCTATTAATATTGGAACTTGACAAAATGGAGAATGAATCTAGGAAACTCAGAAGTCATCAAAAATAAAATTGAACTCATTAAGACCTGATCTGCTAGGCATTAGTGAGAGAGAAATGACTGGTATTGGGCATTTTAAAAGAGAAAATCATATGTTTACTATGGCTGGACTGGAAAATTCAAGAAGAATGACATGGCATTCATCATTAAAATGGACATTTCAAGATTTATTATGAAGTACAATGCTTTCTGTGATAGGATAATATCTATCCACATAGACGAATTTGCAGTCAATACAATTATTATTCAAATGTACACACCAACCTCTAAAAGTAATAAAGAAGAAAATGACAAATTTTACCATTTTCTTCCATCTGAAATTAATCAAACATGCAATAAAAATGCATTGATTATTATTCGCGATGGAAGTGCAAAAGTTGGAAACAAAGAGAAAGGAAAAGTAGTGGGAAAACATGGCCTTGGTACTAGAAATGAAATGGGGGATCAAGTCATAGAAATTTTCAAGACTAATGACTTCTTACTCATGAATAGATTAAAAAATGCCTACAAAAATGGTTACTCTACCCATGGGATTGGCCATATAGATTACACAGAAATGAAATCGACTACATCTCTCAGAAGAGACAATGGAAAATCCCAATACCAACAGCTAAAACTAGGCCTGGACTGACTGCAGAACAGATCATCAATTGGTCAAACATAAGTCCAAGTTGAAGGTGAAGAAAAGTAAAACAAATCTACACAAGCCACAATGTGACAGTGATTTTATTCCATCTGATTTTTGAAAATTATTTTATTGGGTGCTCATACAACTTATCACAATCCAT
>NW_022106084.1:2946688-2951628 GCF_000313985.2 Echinops telfairi
TAAACACACACACCCTCATTCACGATGATATGATTTTTTGTTCTCAAAATAGATTTGAATCACTGCACACTAATGGCAGAAGACCTGGTGAGCTTTAGGATGATATCAAGAATATCCTACAAAAAGATATCAAGATGATATCAAGAATATCCTACAAATATCCTATAAAGCAAAAGATCATTCAAAAGATGGGAAAAAAGAAATTATGAAAGTAGATGTCAGAGAAGACTCTGAAATTTGCTCACAGAGCAACAAATTCACATGGACAAACTGATAAAGGAAAAGCACTGAACAGAAACATTTTTAAGGCAGCTCAAGATTACAAAGGTAAATTTTTAAATGGAATGGGCAATGAACTTCATTTAGAATAACAAAAAGAAACAACACACTTCACATATCTTAAACTGAAAAAAATGTGAAGAAAAAAATTCAAGCTTTGAGTTGCAATATCAATAGATTTATATGGGCAAAATATTGAATGATGCTGGAAGCATCAAGAAGATAGAAATAATACATAAAATTAATACACATGTAATTTAATCATTTCAGGAGGCAGCATATGAGCAACAACTAATAGTACTGAAGGAAGCTGCACTGAAAGCATGAGCCAAAAACCAGGCTCCAAGAATCTGTGGAATCCCAATGGAAGTGGTTCAACAAGTTGGTGAGGCACTGGAAGCACGCACTGGTCTAGGCCGAGCAATATGGAAGACGGCTACCTGGACATGTAAGAAGAAGGGATCCATGTTTATCCCCACTACAGAGAAAGGTAATCTCACAGACTGTGGAATTTATCAAACAATATATTGTCACAGGAAAGCAAACTTTTTCTGAAGTTCACCCAACAATGGGTGTTGCAGCACATTGGCAAGGTCGCTGCCAGGGGTTCATGCCATATTCAGAAGAGAACGTGGAACAGGAATTAGCATCATCGATAGCAGATGAATCTTGTATCAAATCAAGAAACACCATAAAATTATTACTTGTTTCTTATTGATTAGGCAAGGACATTTGATTGTTTGGATTATAAATAAATATGGATATTATTGGGAAGAATGAGAATTTCAGGACACTTAATTGTGCACTTGTGGAAACTGTGTAGGGATCAGGAGGCAGCTGTCCTGAAAAGAAAAACAAACAAACAAACAAAACAAGGGAACACTACATGGTTTAAATTTCTTTAAAAGGTGTGCATCGGCGTTATACATTTGTAATTTTCTTATTCAATCTGTTTTCTGAGCAAGTGATCCGATCACTCAGTACCATGAAGTTGATTCTGACTCACAGTGAACTATTGCACAGGGGAGAACGGCCTCTGTGGGCCGATTGTTTGGGGAATAGAAGGCCCCATCTTTCTGTGGCCGTTATGAGCTGATGAACGTGGCATGGGGATTAGAGAAAGATTATTTACCAACTTTGATATGGAAATAATACACCCTCATTCGCTGAAGCTTCAGAGGACTTAGGGTATTTGCTGTTGATGCTAAAAATGTTGCCTTTAGTATGGATTGCACCTCTAAAGAACACCAAAATCCTCCCAACTGGATCAATAAGCACCATCAGGATCAATGGAGAAAAGATTGAATTTTGTCCAGAATTTTTCCTTGCTTGGATCCACCATCAATGCTCACAAAAGCAGCAGACAAGAAAACGAACAATACATTGTTTTGGGTAAACCTCCTGCATAAGGCCCCTCTAAAATGTTGAAGAGCAAGGATGCCAATTTGAGGCTTAATGTGTGCCTTCACCAAGCCATGCTATTTTCAATCACTTCAGATGTTTGAAGTTAGACATTTGAATTTCAGCTCTGGAGAAGAATACTGAAAATACCAAGACCTTCCAGAACAATAAACAAATCTGTCTTGGAAGAAGTGTAGCCAGAATATTCCTTAGAAGGGAGTCTGAAGAGACTTCTTCTTAAGCACATTAGCCATGTTACCGGGAGAGATTACACCATGCTAGGAAAAAGAGAAGGGCAGTGCAAAAGAGAAAAGCAAAATAGGCTTAAATAAGCACAGTATTAGGTGGTGCTTTGTGTTATTATACATAGAATCGCTATGTATAGCCCCTAACTACAGCAGCATGTGTAAAACCTTTGCAGGCTTGCTTGAGTGAATCCATGCACAATTTAAAAGAAAAAGAATGAGAAGAGGAACAATCCTATTTTTTGTTATGAGCCACTGACTAAGAGAAGATTGGGTAATAGGTAGGAAATAAATGTTAAGTTTTACATGTCTAATTATATTTCAATAAAAATGTTTAGAAGTGGAAATAGCAGATTCTGAACTCTGTATATAATCTTGAGTGTGATTCTGTGAATTATCTTAATTTTAATTAATTTGTGTACATTTAGTCAGTTATACAGTCAGTATAATGATCACTGGTTGCTTAGTTGATTAGGTTGGGCAGCCAATTGCAATGTCAGCAGTTCAAATCTGCCAGTTGCTGCCAAAGAGAAAGATGAAGCTTTCTGATCCTTTAACGTTATATCCTCAGAAACTCCAAAGGTTAGTTCTACTCCATCCCGTAGGATCCTATGCATCAGAATCTACTCAGTGGCAGTGAATTATGCAAAAGGAAAAATATATAGAAGAGAAGGAAAGTTTGGAAATAGAAAACTGAAGCCGGGAATTTGAGGAGAAGGAAAACATTTTGACAAAAGAGAATTAATTTAAAAGTGAGAAGCCATCAGTACCTAATCCATGAGAATTGTTTTCAAAAGAAGGACTGGTGTGATGTGTAAAATGATACGTAGAACCAAGTGCGGTGTTGGCCAGATGTGGCCAGTACATTTGACAGTGAAAGTTTTGTTGACATAACTCTTAAATTCAAATATAATAACATATTTAAATAAAGTTGTTGATTCAAATCAAGTATGCGGTATGAATTAAATACTGTAGTGCAACTTTTCCCAAACCAATGTCAGAAAGAAGAACAAAGCGCTCAATGATACGGAAATAGGTTTCCTATAAAAAGAAGCACATAAATTTGAGATCCATGGAGCTCAACCTGTGGATATAGCGTTTGCTTTGTGTTTTTGTTTTGTTCTTTATAATTACATGACAACTCAGACACATTCATAAGGGAAATTTAAGTGTTATCATGCATAGTATCCCTTTTATGCCCCTTGAAGGCCATATTAAAAATATATAATACAATTTAAAGAATGTAGCATATCTAATTTTTGAATATTGAAGCATATCTCATTTTAATTCTATACCACTTTATGTAATACCTTTCACAATTCTTTATTCTATCTTAGATTAATTAAGTTAGAATTCTGAGATGTATTCAGTGAGATCTGCACAGCTCTTATATTACTTTTCTGTGACAATCAGGTACTAAACACCTGTTGTTTTATTTATTATAATTTTATATTTACTCTTACAGGAATCAGAAATTGCTTGTTTATTTGAATATGATCTTAGATTTAAAGTAATCTTTTCTTTTCTCAGTTTTCATATATTAAGTAAACAAAGAAAACAAAGAAAAACAGGCAAATTTTAAAATTTCTACAAACTATTACTCAAGACAGGGAATGTGAATAAAACGTACCTCATCATTTATGGTAACTGAAGAAATAATGTTTAAAATTGAAAATATCATTTTCATAATTCAGAAATAGGCAATGAATCAGAAAGT
This sequence comes from Echinops telfairi, assembly GCF_000313985.2. Taxonomy (NCBI): domain Eukaryota; kingdom Metazoa; phylum Chordata; class Mammalia; order Afrosoricida; family Tenrecidae; genus Echinops; species Echinops telfairi. The sequence goes on from NW_022106084.1 coordinate 2,950,331, forward strand.
AAGCTAAGCAAAAATCCTCCAATGCTTTTATAATATTTTTCTCCTATTACAGTTCATGCAATTGAGGTTTCAGCAAGTGCCAAAAGCTAATAACTTAATTAGAAACTCCGTGTGCCTGGTTTAACAGCCTGATGCCATTGTGGGGACTGACTATAACAATGAAGACAGCCCCACTTTGTTGAATAAATTCCATTTTCACCAACCAGCTTGTGACATCTAGGAGCATCATCTCGGCTTCCCCTTTTCAGCCTTTAGCAATCTGAACCAGACTCTGATGAATGTTTAGGGCCGCAATGTTCTCACTGCTGGCCCACCTTGCAACTGTAATTATATTCTGAGCACAGGAAGTTTGGCTTTAGCTAAGTGTTCCAAATCTATTCCTTGAAATGAGATGCCACAGGACAGACATGTCTTTATTAAAAGAAACTGAAAGCATTTTCAAATAGCAGTCAAGCTATGCTTCCTAAGGATACTCAGAGATGACTAATAGTGCCTGGTGCCAGGTGCACAAAGCAGATCACTTGATTTTGCTTTCAGGGATTCTAAGGAGCAAAAGCTGCATTGTATAGAAAGCATCATCATACTGCTTTTCAAGATGTGTTTATTGTTTCTCGGGAAGATACCTGCTTTCTTTCCATTTCTTATTCTAGCATAATTTCCTTGTATTCTTTTTCTGTGTTTATTTCCATATTGAATTTTGATAAGCAGAACAAAGGGAATTGCATTTTGCAAAATCCTATGTTCATGGGTGTGTACATTTTAGAAAAAGTAGGGACAATCAAGAGAGTGGCATTTCTTTCTTGAAAGGGTCCTTGTATTATTCCATTCAAACATTAATGGGCATCAGTAAATCAGATCTTATGTCTATGCATATTATAAAATTCATCTTTAAAATTCTGTTCCTCTGACACCACTCTGATACTAAAATTTGTGTCAATGATGCTTGTGTACAACAAAGAGAAATAATAGGAAATATATAAATGTCAGAAAAAATGATTACTACAAAATCATAAAACCCATATTATTATTACAGAATCATATAACAAATAATCAATATATGAGGCTGTTGTTTCTTGACAGTCTCCCAAAACTCAGTTCCTAGTGACCCTCTAAGACAGAGTAGAACTGCCCCTGTGTATTTCTGAGACTGCCAATCTTTAAAAGGAGCCCTGGGGTGGAATAAACAAGCCAGAAGAGAGAACAACAGGATGACAGTTCCGGGGGGACATGGGGGTAAGGAAGGCGGGGGAAAGGAAGAGGGTGTTAACAAGCCCAGGGCAAGGGAACAACAAGTGATC
>NW_022106084.1:2953218-2972289 GCF_000313985.2 Echinops telfairi
GGATTGTGAAAAGAGTTGTATGAGCTCGTAATAAAATGATTTAAACAAACAAACAAATAAAAGGAGCCCTGGGGAGGGCTGCTCATGGCGAAGTCAAAATACCAGCTTCAAGGTGGGTGGAGATGAGGCTTTCTACTCCCACAACAAATTACCGTCTTGGAAATCACAGGAGCAGTTCTATAGTGACATGTAAGGTCTCTATGAGTTGGAAACACCTTGATGGCAGTAACTTTGTTTGTTTGTTTGTTTCCTGTCAGTGAGCAGCTCAATGATAGCTAAGTATGACAAGTACTGTGGAGTAAGTGCTGACTCATAGTAACCCTATATAGAACAGAATAAATACAGCCAGGTCTAGCCTTATCCTCCTAATTATTTGTTGATCCCATTGTCACAGCCACTGTGCCAAATCACTCCCATCTTCGTTGACCTATTTTGCCCAGCATGATGTCCTTCTCCAGGGATTGATCTCTCCTGATAAGGTGTCCAACATACATGAGACGAAGTCTCACAATCTTGCTTCATTTGTGCATAGGGTGGGTTACAAGGGTCAGCACAGCCTCAACACCTAACAACGAAAGCAACGTGTACATTTGAAGTACACTAAGCTAGTGAGCCAACGTGGGGTTGGGGTTAGCTGTTGCTCTGCTAACTGAAAGGTGAGCAATTCAAACCACCAAACACTCCAAAAGTGAAGTGTCTGTGTGAAGAGTCAAGGTCTTGGAAACTGACCGGAGCAGTTCTACTGCATCCTGCAGGGTCACTCTGAGTTGACATGTGCTCGGTGGCGGTGAGTTTGGTTTGTTGGAGCAGGTATCTTTAAAAGATACTTTCTGATTTTACCTTTTTATTAAAGGCACCCAAAGGAGACAAAGACAGATGTACTGCTGAGACAATGTGTCTCTCAGACATTAATCTTTAAGAGACACATTTAAATATGTATATATATAATGTATATATATATATATATACACAAATGGAATAAAAATTTGGAAGTATGAATGGTAAACATATAGTTAATACTTTTTGATTCACCCTTCTTTGTTAAGGGTTTGTTGCTTAAATAATTGTGGAGTCGTGTGTCCATCCAATCCACAGTCCTCACGTTTATTCTGACTCGTATTGACCCCAGAGAACATGGTAGGATTCCTTACCAGGTTTTCTGAAGCTGTGAGCAAAAAGCAAAATAGTTCTGCAGCCAGTGGCTGGTTTATTTGAAACACTCACCCTGAGGTGAGCAGCCCAAAGCTTAACACAGTTGCCACCCGTGCAATAGACAGCATAGGGGCTGGGTGCCTATCTGACCTCCTCTGATTTCCCATTTCCATGAAGCAAGAGTAAACAGGAAGTGTACAGTCATTGGTCCTCAGTTAAATCTTTCCTCAACCAATAAGTAAGTCTCTCTCCAGTCTTCGGCCTCTAAGCTTGTCCCTTAGACACCATGGGCCAGGAAGTTCATTTTAGGTTCTGTCTCACAGTCTCATCATCTTGGTGTTGCTCCTCTGTTCTGTTTCAGGGCCTCACTGTCTCCGCCTCTGGTGCTTCTGGTCTCAGCGTCCACCACTTCCAACAGCAGACTAAGATTATGAATGTGCTACACTGGCAGTCTTCCCACGGTACCCCGATTTGCCTCTCTCCTCCTGCTTCAGAGAAGCCTGGCTCATATTTATAGCCAGGGGGTGAGGGTACTAATTAAAGCTGATCAATCATCTTATGAGTTTTACACATGTCATATTTTCAAAGTTCCACCCAATCATTTGCTAGGAGTTAAAGAGATATGGAGAGAAGTACCATATTAAGAAATTTCTCTCTACCACATGCCACCCTCTGGCTGTTCTAGTGTAGTCTACCCTGTCAATTAGGTCACAGACTGAGTGAACCCTCCTTGTGAGCATGGCCTTCTCATGAGGATTTTGGGAACTTTTTTTTTAATAATCATTTTATTACAAGCCTGCACAACTCTTATCACAATCCATACTTCCATCCATTGTATGTAAGCACATTTGTACATTTGTTGCCCTCATCATTCTCAAAACATTTGCTTTCTACTTCAGCCCTTGGTATCAGCTCCTCATTTTTCCCCTCCCTCCCAGCTCCCCTCTCCCTAATGTAAGTAACCTTGATAATTTATAAATTATTATTTTGTCATATCTTACACTGTCTGGTGCCTCTTTTCACCCACGTAGCTGCTGTCCATCCCCCAGGGGGGAGGTTATATGTAGATCCTTGTAATCAGCTCCCCCTTTCTACGCCACTCTTCCTCCATCCTCTTGGTATTACCACTCTCACCACTGGTCCTGAAGGGTTCATCTGTCCTGGATTCCCTGTGTTTCTGGTTCCTATCTGTACCAGTGTACATCCTTTAGTTGAGCCAGATTTTTAAGGTAGAACTGGGATCATGATAGTGGGGGAAGGAAGCATTTAAGAACTAGAGGAAAGTTGTATGTTTCATCGTTGCTACCCTGCACCCTGACTGACTCATCTCCTCCCTGTGACCCTTCTGTAAAGGGATGTCCAGTTGCCTGCAGATTGGTCTTGGGCCCCCAATCGGCACTCCCCCTCATTCACAATTATTTGATTTTTTGTTCTTTAATACCTGATCCCTTCAGCACTTCATGATCACGCAGGCTGGTATGCTTCTTCCTTGTGGGCTTTCTTGTTTCTGAGCTACATGGCCGCTTGTTTACTTTCAAGCTTTTGAGACTGATTCTGGGAACTCTTCATTCCACCCTGGCAGCAGGACACACAGTCTCTCTGCTCACCTTCCTCCTGACTTGGAACCACTTTGATGCAGCCAGAGTCCTGGAGATGCTTCCACCGCCATTGGATCCACAAGAATTTTCACCCACTGGACTGTGATCTTCCTGCATTTGACACCATTGCATGTGTTGCATGAGTCTGAAGAGGAATTTATAGATTGGTATTGGACATATGGGCAAATATCAGACTTATGGACTTGATCTGGACTGGGTGGATGTTTCCTTAACATATAATTACTCTTTGATGTAAAGCTCGCTCTTAAACACCTATGAGTGTCTCTGGATTTGTGTTTCTAGTCAACTCAGACTAACACAGCTAGGTTGACTAGAGATGCAAACCAATGACACTCATGTATGCACATGAAATAACTTTATATCATGAAGCAACTTTATATCATGATGGTGCCCCAACCCAAATATGCTTAAAATATTTAGCATCTTTAGTGCAATTCTTTCAAATGACTTTATACATCAATTTTTATTTAAATATGTAGATTATAATCTATAAACTCAAATCTCACATCCTCAGTCAGTTTAGTCTTCAAGAAAAATTATAACAATGTACTTCAATGTGCTGTGTATTGAAGCATATCTTAGGTTCTTTAACTTTCAAGGACTTGGTGAAAATGATAGCTTTAATTTCTGAGGGATACATAAATGCTATAACGTGCACATTATAATAAACACAGTTGTTGAAATGGTGTTCCAATAGCTCTCAATTGAAACAATATTTTATTTCCTATTTGGACACTACTTTGTTTATTCTGTATACATATTTTTCTGAATAATTAAGTTGAAAATGTAAGATTTTTTTGGAGACCCCCATTTTTCATTCTCCAGTTAAGTAAGAGCATTCTTGTAACTGTCGCGAACACGGGGCCAACTCGTAGGAAAGACGTTGCTCTCTGGAGTAAGATTTTCATGGTGCAGCCTCCATGAACTTTTGCATAGTCTTAAAATATTATTTTATGGAAAATAATTTTTAAAATTAACAAAAATTTGATGATTTTTTCAAAATTATGATTTGTATTTTAATTCATCAGCTAAAAAGTGAATTACAAAGAAATATATATATTTCATCAATTTCATTAGGAAATTGATTATTTGGAAGCACTCATAGAAGAGACATTCACAAAATATAGTTAGTTTTATCCTGCATTCTAATTAGAGTCATGATTCTTAATTACTGGCTTTAATATGCAATTCTATAATCAAAAGCCTTCCGTTCTTGTAAACTTAATCTGTTCTTTATGCATAGTATCACTACGAAGGTGAAAATCAACAGGTAAATGCATCTGTTTTAAGTATATAAAGTTCATAAAACTGTCTATAGTTTAATTAAATAAATACATTTATTGACTCAATAACTTTTTATTCTTTGTTGTTGTCATGTACTATTGAGTAAATTCTTATTCAAAAGGACACTAGGTATAACAACAAAACACTGCCTACTCTTGCACCAATCTGCAATGATTACTGTGTTTTAGCACATTGTTGCAACGTCTGTATTAATCAATCCCACTGAGGTCCGTCCTCCTGTTTAGTGCCCCTCCAAAATCCCAATCAATGTCCTATTCCATTGTCTGGTTCCTCTTGAGAAGATGCCCAACACGCATGAGCCATAGGCTCCAGATAATAATTTCCAAGGACCATTCTTGTTGTTGTTCAGCCAAGGTAGACTTTCAATTCTCATGGAAATACATGGTAAATTCACATCTTATTGAATACGGCAATTCAAAAGCGTTAAGGATTTTCCAGCCTCCTTTCTTTATTGCCCAGGTTTCACACACTTATGAGATTGAAAATTCCATATTTTGGCTCAGGTACACAGTTAGTCTCAAAGTGCCATGGTTTTAGAGAGATCTTTTATTACAAACGTTCCTGTTTCAAGATATTTTATTTCTTGACTGCTGTTTCTGTGGAAATTGCATGTGGATTTAAGTAAAGTGAAGTCTTGGGTAATTTTGATCTTTTCTCTATTTTTCAGGATTTAGATTTTAGCCCAGTGTGAGAAGTTTCATTTTCATTATGTTGAGGGTAATTCATTCATATCAATGAATGTGCTTGCAAGCCTCCTCATTTCCTGCAAGTATGGCTGTGTGGTCTGCATAACACAGATTTTTCATGGTCTTCTTCCAATCTTGATGCTATCTTTTTCTTCATATGCTCATTTCTCAGAATATTTCATCCACAGACTGAATAAATATGGTAAAAGATGGCAACACTGGCACACACTTTTCTTTGTTTTAATCCATGCAGTATCATCTTGTTCCGTTTGAACTATTTCCTTTCTTCTATCTCCAGGATCCTCATGATCACAATGAACTATTTGGAGATTACCTTTCTTCTCAATTATTTTTATAGTTTGCTTTAATCCACACAGTCAAATCCCATTGTATAATCAATTAAACACACGTTAGTACCTTTCTGGTATTTTCCTTTTCCAGCTAACATTTATATGATAGTCTTCATTCCATGTCCTCTACTAAATCCAGTTTGCCTTCTTTCAGCACCTTAATTATGGCCTACCACTCTTGTTCAATTTTAACCAACATACTTTTGGTAATCTCCTATTCTGATCTAGTCAGATTAAAGAATACCTTCTAGCTTAGAATGTGCACAGATATCTTAGAGATCTAGGAGATAATAAAGCATTACCTGGTTAAAGAGCAATGAAGTTTCAAACTCTAGAAAGGAAGAAAAGAAGATAAAATTCAAGGCTTGAATTATAATACTGAATGATTTGAGAGTACAAAATTCTGGGCTACAAAAGATAGGGAATCCCCAAAAGCAGACACCACCAATTGTCTGTCAAATTGTCATTACTGTAGTGGCTTGTGTGTTGCTGGGATACTGGAAGGTATGACACTGGTATTTCAAAAGCCAGCAGGGTCACCCAACATGAATAGGTTTCGGCAGAGCTCCCAGACAAAGAACAGACAAGAAAGAAGGACTCAGCTCCATACTTCAGAGGAAGAAGCAGCTGAAAAGCTTATGCATAGCTTTGAAGCACTGTCAGATGCTGAAAGCCCACATAAAGGACAGAGAACATTGTTGAAGAAACTGCCCGTGGATAGTCTCCTCAGGTCCGTGGACATTAGATAGGTGACTGAACAGGAACTTGTTTATTTGAAGGGACAGGGGTCCAGTAAAACCTGTGGGAGTGGAGACTTTGGGATCTTCATGTACGGAAGGGGCAGGACTCAAGGTAAAGGGAGACAGCTCCCAAAGTCTTCTAATGAGCAGGACTTGGAATGTACAAGGTATGAATTTAGGAAAAATGAAATGGAATGCAGGAAGATCAATATCCTAGGCACAAGTGAACTGAAATGGACTGATATTGGGCATTTTGAATCAGAAAGTCATATGCTTCACTATGCTGGGAATAACGCTATCAAGAGGTGGTGTGGCATTCAATGCCAGAAAGGATCTTGCTAAATCCATCATGAAGTACAATGCTGTATGTGTTAAGATTATATTTTATCTGCCTTCAAAGAAATCCAATAATTACAACTGTTATTCAAATTCATGCACCCACCACAAAAGCTAATGAAAAAATTAAAGAATTCTACCAACATCTTCAGTCTAAAATTGATGAAACAAATAATCAAGCTTTTATAGTTATTGGTGATTAGAAAATATGGAATTGATATTTGAAATGAGGCTGTAGATTCATGATAGAATTTTGCAAAAACAATGACTTGTTCATAGCAAATACCTCCTTGCAACAATACAAAAAGTAACTATACACATGGACTTCCCAGATGGAATTTGCAGAAATCAAATTGACTACATCTAAGGAAGACATGATGAAGAAGCCCAATATCTGCAGCTTAAACCTAATCAGGGGCCACATGTGGAACAGACCATCAATTGATCATATATACGTTCAAGATAAAGCCAAAGAAAAGTAAAACAAGCTCATAAGAGCCAAAATACGACCTTGAGTTTAGTCCATCCAAATCAAGGTCATTCAAAATGGATGTCAGAAGAGACTCTGAGATTTGCTCTTAATAGTAGATTAGCTAAAGCAAATGGAAGAAAGGATGAAGTTGAGGAACTGGATAGAAAACTTCAGAATCCCTGAAACAAAAAGAACTGCTTAGCTTTCCATTATTTCAGCTAACATATGAGCTAGAACCAATGGTACTGAAGAAAGTAATTCTAACACAATGCATTAGCCAAGTACAAGGCTGCAGGAATGGATGGCATGCCCGTTGAAGTATTTCGGGAAGCTGAGGAAGCACTGGAACCACCCGCTTATTTAGAACAAACAATTTAAAAGGCAATACTTGGCCAACTGAGTGGAAGACACCCATACTTGAGCCTATTCAAAAGAAAAGTGACCGAACAGAATTCCCAAACAATAGAACAAGATTATTGATGTTGCATGCCAGTAAAACTTTGCTTAAGATCATCCAACAACAGTTGCAGCAGTGCATTGAAAAGCTGAATTCAGAAGAGAATATGAAACAAGGGATTTCATTGTTGATGTCATATGGATCTTGCCTGAAAGTAGAGAATAACAGAAAGACACTTACTCGTGTTTCTTTGATTATACCAAGGCATTTGACTGTGTGGACCAGTGAGTAATTTGTACATAGATCAGGAGGCAAATGAGTGAACAGAACAAGGGACTGCTGCATGGTTTAAAATAAGAAAAGGTGTGCTTCCGGCTTGTATTCTATCACCATTCTTGTAAAATCTACATACAATATGATCAAATCATTAGAAAATATGGATGATATTATGAAGTTTGTGGCAACAGGATTGGAGAAAGGCATATTGCAACAATTACATAGGAAGTAAGGCTCTGGCGATCTCCTTCAATCCATAATTGAGGGATAGGAGAAAAGTGGTTACTAAATGGAGTGCATTGGAGAGATGAGTATAGGAGATCAAAGGGATAAACCAGAACTTTAACAATTAAAACTTTTCAGTTAATCCCCCTTATGATGCATGCCTGACCTGATCTGGTTTTTAATGTTTTCTGTATTTTGTTTGTTCATATTAGGGTCTATCTCAGAGGGGTTATGTCATTGGGAGTCACCCTCTTGAAATTGCTGTAAGTTTTTCTTTTATTTTTTGTTTGGTATGTGAAACCCAGGGTTGATGAACCTCTAGGGACAACAAGTAGACTAAGGATGTCAGGTGGTGTGGTACAGTGGTGCATCCCAATAAAAGGGAGATGATGTCGAGAAGTTCAGGAAAGAAAAGAATGTTTGGAAACTGATTGTGGTAGCAATTGTACAATACTGCTTGACGTGATTGAACTACAGAGTGATATGATATATGTACAAATATTAACTCTCAATTAATAATACATTTATTAAAACCCTGTGTTATGCAGATAACCCAACTTGATTGCTGAAAGTGAGGAAGAATTGACAAACTTACTAATGAAGGTTAATAATAACAGCCTTCAGTATGGATTAAGTATCAATATAAAGACCAAAATCCTCCCAACTGTACCAATAGGCAACATCATGATGAGTATAGAAAAGGTTTAAATTGTCAAGGATTTTTATCTGGCTTGACTCCACTATCAAATCTCATGGAAGTAGCAGTCAATAGGCCAAAAGACCCATTGCATTAAGTACATCTGCTACACAAGACCTCATTAGAGTATTGAAGAGCAAGGATATTATATTGAAGATTAAGGTGTGTTGACCCAAGCGATGGCATCTCCATTGCATCACATGCTTGTGAAAATTGGACATGACATAAGGAAAATCATAGTAGAATAAATGCGTTTAAATTTTGATGCTGGTGAAAAACACTGAAAATACTACAGACTGATAAAAGACAAACATATCTGTGTTGGAAGAAGTAATCCCAGAGTGCTCCTTAAAGGATAAGATGGCAAAACTTCTTCTTACATATTTTGGGCATACTTTCAGGAGAGATCAATTGGAGAGATCAATACATCCCTATAGACATGACCTGAATTTATACTGGGTGTAAGCCATCTCCTAGTTATTCCATAAGAGAAATTTCTTCCCTGGCTTCTTGAACATTGATGGGAGTCTTCTAAACTTAATTATTAATCTGTATGATGAACAAATAATTCTTTAGTTCAACTACATGAAAGAAACTTCCTTAGGGTACAAGAAAGACTCATGAATAAAGTATGGTATGTATATGACATATTTCATGGTGTAGATAGTTATACATTGAGCTGCTAACTATATGATTAGTGGTTGGAATTCAACATCCATTCCTTGGAAGAATGATGAGGCTGTCTACTGTTAAGATGCAAAGTCTTAAAATCCCAACTGGGCAGTTCTACTCTGTCCTATGGAGTTGCTCTCAGTCAGAATTAACTTACTGGCAGTGAGTTGAATCGAGTTGAGTTTAATGTAGAAAACAAAATATTGCTTGTGTGAAGAGTCCTTGAAGCAGTAAGAGACAAGAGCAACAGACCAAAGCCTTCAATACGATTACATCTTAGCATAAAGACCCAGAAAATGCTCACAGCTCAACTGCTAACCCTCACCATAATAAACATAGAAAAATCAAAGTTTTTAAATATTTTACTGACTCTACAACCAACATTCATGGAACCAAAACTCAAGAAATTGAGCAATTTATTATACTGGACAACTGTGCATCAAAAGCTTCTATTATATTTTATAAAGAAATGATGTCACAAGTATAACCATGGTGAATATTACAGATCCATGGTTGTTTTAATCACGTCATATTCATGCAGCTTAGATCTTAAAAAGGAATACATATATAGAAATGATGCATTTCAGTTGTTGTGCTGGCTAGGAATATTATATATCCTTCCCAAAATATTCTTCTCAATGGATATTCATTCTGTCAAAAGTATAATCAAATCAACATTAGAAGAAATATAGCCATATTATTTGTGTAAGTGTTCTATAGAGAAACAAAGCCAAGACACTTATGAATATATCATGAAGGAATACAAAAGCTAATTAGTCCACACAGCAGTACAGGGGGCTCAGTTCAACTCACTTCCATGGAGAAATTATTATACTGGAAGTCCTTCAACTCACAAGGGCTGCTGGGTCCAAGGTCAAGGAAGCAGACAGCTGAGCCTTCCTGAGAGCAATACAAGCAGTCAGGCCAGAGACAGAAAAGAGCAGGGCGGGTCACCAAGTCAGCAGCTCCGGAGCTTAGTAAAGCAGGCCCGGGTAGGATATCCAACTCAAACAATACAAGACAACAGTATCCACCAGCACCAAGTTCAAGTGGTGGACCAGCAGTGTGGTGAAGCAGGTCTTGAAAGAAACTCAAGCTCTAGCAACATGATCCATGGGTTGGCTCTCCCACAGCTAGTGAAGCTCACAAATTGAGGCAGAGAACTAGTTAAAGCAGCTGCATGCTGGTCCAATCACTAGAGAGCAAGAGAGAGAAGGGTGGGCTTTACTGAGCCATTTATCTCTTTGCCCTCCAATCAAACTGCAACCTTATTAATCCCACATGTTCCTATTTGCCAAGTTGGCACAATAACCTATCTATCACACTATTCCTTAGAATCAAGTATGATGAAACTTCTATCATACTTTGATGCATCATCAGGAAAGTGCAATTCCTAAGAAGAAAAACATTATATTTCCTTAACTCACTGCCATTAAATCAATTCTGACCCACAGTGACTGTATAGGGGAGAGCAGAACTGCGCCTGGGAATTCTCGAGACTGCAACTCTTTACAGGAGTAGAAAGATTACTCTTTTCCTATGGTGTGGTTGGTAGTTTTGAACTGCTGACTTTGTGATTAAACAAATTGCTCATTGAGGTGGTGTGTTAGGCTGGGTGTTTGGACACGAACAAATCCAGTGATGCTAATGTATGTATAGGAAAGAATATTACATCAATAAATAATCTTGTATCAAAAGACAATATCCCAGCTCAATCAATCCAACTCACATCCACAAGTCCAATGCAAATCACAGCCCTCCTCAGAATTACATAGCTGTTGGCTGCTGATGCAGAGAAGTGATGCAGAAAACATGGTCACAAGCCTGTGGATACAGAGTCCCATGGACCCAAGGTCAGTTAGAACATGGCAGGGTGCTGACAGTTCATAGAATGAGCAGTAGAGTCCCAGCAAGCCGCAAGGTAAAGACGTCACAGAAAGAGAGAGGGAGGTTTCTAGTCCCCCTGCCTATAAGAAGCAAACATCCCCAAGAGGCATCATCAGGCTGTGATCTGATTGGCAGGTGGGATTCCACTCCTACACTTTCATCATCTTCAAGTTGACATAAATCATCTAACTTCAGGAGGCGGGTTTACACATAATGTACAAAAATGGATTCAAACACACCAGAGATCATGACCAGAATACAAGACTGGGTAAAATTATGTTCATTACACATAAAGTCAACATGTGTCTGAGCTCACTTAACAGCAATGAACGACAGAAGAGATTCAATCATTCCCATAGAAATAATCCATGGCCCATGAGCATGCGATCACGCTTTAGTTTCCCATCTAAAAAAATTGACATTCTGATGCATGAATATGGTGATAGTGGACACACTTCTCTTACCTTTGCATCAAAATTAACAAAAGTAGATTGAGAGCGTATGGTAAGATATGGAGAAGCATGTGCCTTCTTACTTCTAAGAAGACAAGCTCTTCTCCTAAAACCATCTGCCACGTAATCAGACTCTGGTCATCACAGACAAATTCAGTCAAATCAAAGTACAGATGGTCGTTTATTACAAATAACACAAGAGGCTGAGAATAGATGATACATTTGGTCAGTTTTGCACATAAAGTCTCTGATTAAGTATGAAAAATGTGAACATTTGTTTATCTTGGAAAAACTGCTATTACTTGTCAGGCATGACCAATTAGTTATCACTAAACAGCTATCCATATAATTAGGAGAAACAGCCATCTGTAAAGTCAGAAGTTTGTGTCTCTTCTGATCCGCATGCAAATGCAATTTCTGTAATTTGATTCACTTAAATTACGAGGCAGAACACAAGAGTAGGCAACAGAAATTGATGTATATTTTAATTTTCCGTACTTATTCCTCTACTTATGTGTAAACCAGGAGGAGCCTTGGTGGCACAGTGCTTAAGTGTGGGCCTGCTAACCGCAGTCAATATCACTAGTTTGAAACCACCAGATGCTCTGAGGGAGAAAGAGAAGGCGTTCTAGAGCTGTAAAGTGATACAGTCTCAGAAACTCATGGGGGCAGTCCTGCCCTGTCCTTTGGGGTAAGTACAAGTCAGAATTGACTCCACGACACTGAATGAGTCTATGTAAACCACACCAAAGCCAGTGCCATTGACCTGATCTCGTTTCAAAATGACCACATATAAGGTTTCTGAGTCTTTGTAAACCTCATGGGCTGGTTTCTTTAGAAGACTGGCTGGTGCTCTTAAGCCTATGTCCTTGTAGTTAGCAGGCGAATGCTTACCTGACAGTGTTATTAAGTCTTCTATTTATTTAAAAATAGTTTAATTGATATAAAAATGACATCATACACTTCTATAGTTGTCACGTTTAAAAAGAATTGTCTGTACATTATCTCAACTAGTTCCAGTGTTCCATCTTCCCTTCTGTATTCGTTATTTGCTCCCCAATTCTGCTCTCGCTCCCACCGCCAGTCCCTGTGAAACCATCGTGGCAGTTACTGTCTCTATGCACCCATTCATTCAGTGCTTCATGAACTTGGAATCCTAGCAGGAGCAATTAAAAACACAAACAAAATGAAACCCCCAAAATAATAAAAATGTAGCATAAAAATAAAAATAAAGGATAAGGCATAAAAGACCAACAGCAATGTTTAAAACAGAGCCAGAGAGGAAATTTCTCTTGTGGGGCAAGTGAGAAAACTTTAAATTTAGAATAATTCAAGTTGGGTTATGAAAGAGATCAACTGACCAAATATCATATTATACCATAGTTCTGTCCCACATAATCAAGTTTATAATAATATCTGTCTGATAGTAAAGTTATTCGGATCATTTGATTGTAGCCAGAGGGGATCTGTCAGAGGCTTAATGTGACTGGATAGTCTGCAGATGGATTTTGGGCTCTCATCGCTCTTAGTAGCCTTCTACAAATTGGGTTTTCACAATTTAACCTCTGATATTTTTCCTTCATTACCTTTGGGTTTTGTTATTGTCATCTTTGGATCACACAGGCTGATGAGCTTCTTCCACATGGAATTGACACCTCATTTGGATGGCTTCTTGCTTGCATACAAGCCTGTAAGACCCCAGATGCTGTTCCATTTGATAGCCGGGCATCATCTGCTTTCTTCACCACACTTTGCTGTAGCACCCTTATCTTCAGTGATCTCTTCAAAAAGGCAAGTGTAGAGAAGGGTCATGTTGTAAGAACAAACTGTTCTTAAACTGGAGCTACAATTCAGTGAGAGTGGGGCTCCTTACCTTTGTGGTTATATATAACAAAGGTAAAAGAATAAGTGAAACCAAAACACCAGTATAAGAAATATCATGGGGTTTTTAACCTTTCAAGCATAAGGTATGCTTGATATATATAAATCTGTTAATATCACATAATAATATTTTAATCACAGTTTAGTATTTTATATACTAACCAGGAACACATAAAATTGAGCATTATTTTAAAATAACTTTATTAGAATACAATTTTAATGCAAGCCTTATCTATCACTAGACACATGTATGTCCTTGACTCTGCATCATATCAATGCTAAGTTTCATTTGAACAGTCCAGATGGCACAATGATCACGTTCTTGACTACGAACCAAAAATGCAAACCTACTAATCGCTGCTCAGAAGAAAACATGGCAGTTTGCTTCCATAAAGATGGACTCTTAGAATCCTGACAATTCCACTCAACCCTATGGGATTGCCCAGTGTCAGAACCAAGTTTTGTTTTCTTTTAATTTTTATATTTAATTCAGCAAATATTTATGAAAGGTTTATTTATGTTGACTTTTAATCAGCCATCATTATGTATCTCAAATAAAATTTCAATATATTGTGGGGTTATAAAAGTTTTTGACCAAATAAGCTGGTCATTTATATGCATACAAACTTTATAACATTTTCAGTCACATTCTAAACTTTCATGAATTCCCAGAATGACAGTGTCACACACACACAAGACATCCTGCCTCACTTGCCAACTCGAGATGAACCCTGCACCTGCTGTTCTTGCTGTTTGATTAAATATCCATATGTCTTCTTTTTTCATCTACCAATTTTTTTAAATGTTTGATATCCCAAAAAACTGTAAATTTCATTATAATTGAAATTCTTAAAATGAAAAGCAAATAGACTATATTTCTCATTACCAATTACACTAAAATTGCTTATTGATGTGACTTAACAAGCCAATGAAATTGAAATTCTATAGGAGGTTTTCAGCAAAATAAATGGTTATAGAGTGACTTTCCATCACCTTCAGACACACACACACACAAACACACACACACACACTCAAGATTCTGGTATCATGCCATTTATAAGAGATTCCGGAATTGCTACTTTCTCTGCTTTATTTGAATAAACTAATGAATATTTCACATTTTATGTTTGTAACATATAAGCTTAATATTTAGTTAGGCTATTTTCTACATACAGTACACTTCACATCTGCATATTTACATAGAAGCACATTAAAAAAATTAAAGTCGTATTTTTCCCTTTAAAAAGACAACATTTAAAAATGGAAATATCAATATGACAGAGAAGACAGAATCCATAGTACAGACGGTGCTGTGCAAACACTTCGACATTGGCCACAAGCTGTACTTAGTTCTTGTCAAATGGTTTCCACAGCAGATCTCAAGTCCATAAGGCAACACTCTGAGCTTCCTGGCTATATCAAACCCTTGAGTAAGCAAGAAAAATGTGTGCCACTTGCAATGAAATCTCAAAACAAATATATATATATTTCTAAGTAATATGTAAGGTTTTTAAAGTAAAAAATAGAGTAGGCCATTCTAATTATGATTTACTTAAACAAAAAACAAACTCCCAGTCCTTGAGTGATGTTGATTCATTGTGACTCTGTAGGACAGGGTAGAACTTCCCTGGTGATTTTCTGAGACAGCTCTTTATGGGAGTCAAAAGTCCTGTATTTCTCCCATGATGCTTTGGAACTGCTGAGCATAAGGTTAGCCACCCACCGCACAACTACGATGCCACCAGGACTCACAAATTAAACCAAAAAGTATATTGAACCTTTTTAAAAAATCCACTCCCAAAGTGTTGTCTTCTAAAACAGCCTTTATGGAAAAAATATTCCCAGTGTTTTTTAGCATTGAAAAAAGAATTGCGGATAGAGGGAACTTTCCTTAATGATATTTGTATTATATTTCTACTACTATATGTCATACAGTAGTAAAAGACTGGTTAATATATGAGAAATTAAAACTGAAAATTACAAAGAGTTATTGGTGGCTTGATACATTAGAAAAAGCAATAATAGTCCTGTTATGTTTATGAAATATGACCATAATATTACATACAATAAATATTCAATGAGAAGATAAAGTTGCTTTATATTTTTCAAATTGCTCTTAAGATCGAGCTTAAGAGAATTTATATTGATTGTCATCTCCACAGTTGCATTCAAACTGGTGATATAAAATCACAGGCAACTTCTAGGCATACACAGCTACGATATAATGAGAGTCAAAAATGTAAACACACCATTTTATTAATATGAACATAGTTTTGGCCCCAAAGACCCACAAAAGGACTTTGAGATTCCCATTGGAGCCCAGAATCACTCTGAGAAGTACATTTGTGGAGTACACATAAGAACACCCCAAACCAATGGGATTATTCAACACTTGATGATTCAGTGCACCCTGTATCATGCATATTTTCTTCAAATATCACTTACAGGCATACATTTATATATCTATGTCCTATTCATTTGCCTTGTACAAATTTAAAGGTGACTAAACTTCCCATAAAGCAAAAAAATATGTTATTGCTCTTAGTAGTTATAAAAACCACAGAGAGTATTTTATAGTAAGATTTTAATGTGAAGGTAGGATAATTGAAGTATTATAATATTGATCTAAATTTAGAAATATGGAATTGCATTGTTAGTTTTACAAATGAATAAGTAGTTTCCATGAATATAATCTGTGAAACACGCATTCTCTGCACTGTTTTAACTCACAAACTTCTATGATAAAAAGCAAATTTCCGGCTTTTCTGATAGCCACTTTGATCTTTTCTTTCTTTCTTGTCTTTTTAATGACCTTTTGCTTTTTTCATGAATGATGCACTTGATATCGCCCCACAACTCTTCAAGTCTTCTGTCATTTGTGTTCAATACAGCAATCCTCTTCTTGAGATGTTCTCTAAATTCAAGTATGATTGCCTCAAAGTGGTATTTTGGATCTCTTACACTTGTTTCAATTTTCTTCAACTTCAACCTGAACTTACATATGAGCAATTAATGATCTATTCCACAGTCAGCCCCTGGCCTGCTTTAGCTGTAGATATTGAGCATTTGCGTTATCTCTTCCCACAGATGTAGTCTATTGGATTTGTGCGTATTCCATCTGGAGAAGCACATGTGCATAATCACAATTTGTGTTGTTGAAAAGAGGTATTTGCTATGAACTTACTGTTGGCCTTGCAAAATTCTCTCTTGCAATCTACGACTTTGAATCTAGCATCAAGGTCATGTTCTCCAGCTACTGTTTTTTCTTCCTTGTTTCCTAATTTTTCATTCTAATTTCCAATAATTATCAAAGTGTCCTGATTGCAGTTTGTATCAATTTCTTACAGAAGGCTTTGGTAGAATTCTTCAATTTTTCCATCACTACCTTTTGCGATTTGTGTATAAATTTCAATAATTGCTGCATTGATAGAATTTCCTTGAATAAGGATAGATATGAAGGAGTACCTGAAAAAACAAACAAACAAACAAAAAATAGAATTTTATTTTCAAAGCTATGTATTTTTTTTAAATAACCTTGTTACTTCAAAGTACTCTCCATTATACATAATACATTTGTCGAATCTGTAATCCCAGTCTTGGAAATATTTTTCAAACGGATCCATTTGGATAGCTGACAGCATCTCCCTCTTTTTTTAACTTCACCTCTTCTACATGTTCTTTCATGTCTCTTCATTATGCGGAAACAAAAAGAAGTCAGAGAGAGAGAGAGAGAGAGAGAGAGAGAGCATGTGAATAAGGTACATGGGGCAAGAGAGGCATGCTGTTTTTCGCCAAAAACTGGCACACTGAGGTGACTGCAGGAGCAGGTGCATTGTCATGGTGGCAAAACCAGTCCCCTGTCTGCCACAAATCAGACCTTTTTTGTCACACACAATTATGCAATCTTTTCAGAACCTCTAAATAGAAAACTTGATTAACAGTCTGACCAGTTTGAACAAACTCCAAATGTACTCTCCCCCTCACATTAAAAAAAACAAACAAGGATTGTCTTGATCTTTTATTTCACTTAACAAACTTTTGGGGGGTTGGCTGAGGTGTTTGCTTTTGGGGTCATAAGAATAGCACCATGGCCTGTCACAAGTAATGACCTTGGAGAAAGAAGTCTGGTTCTCTTCGAAGCTGTGCTTTCAAAGCACAGCATATTTCCAGTTGATGCTCTCTTTCCTAGTCACTCAGACCCCGAGGCACAAATTTGCAGTGACCCTTCGCATTCCCAAATCTTCTGCTAAAATTCAGTGGCTGATAACCCTCAGGGAGATACCTCTAAGCAGTTGACCTCCAAGGTATAGTCAATGAGCACATGTTCTTAGGTTTGCCGTATATTTTGGGGGGACAACTTGGGGGAATATGTTCTGTATCTTATAGTCACCAATTAACATTTCACCTTTTTTGAAAATAGAAAACCACTCAGACACTTAAATTTTTCCCATTGTGCTGACCTTGTGAACTCTGTTCAACATCACAACTGAGCAGGAAACAAAAGTCCATGGCCTCATGCTGTTCTCTTAAATTGACTTTCACCCAAAAAGTGAGGTTCGGGCAAAACTCTTTTTATGAAACAAATCCACTGCGACAAGAGTGAACCTGCCCAGGCAATACCATTGGGTACACTAACTCAGCACAAGTTGCTGGACGATTGTCTAGCAGAGCTTTTTCCACTTTAGGGGTGGGGCCTGTTGGGTGGGGAAGGGTATAACCCCTCATATAAACTTATCACAGACAGCTTTGTACTTTAAATGTCTTTTTGACACTGAATTCAATGTCATTCCTTTTGACTATGCCAGTCCCAATGGTCAATACCAGGCCATTTCAGCTCACTAACACTTAGGATATCAATCTTTGTTTTCCATCTCCTTGTTTAACTTCTAGTTTTCCTAGATTCATACTTTCTACATTCCAAATTTCAAATAGTGATAGATTTTTGTAATTGTTTTTTTTTTTCACATTGAACTGTGCCCCATCAGTGAATTAGGATCTTTAATGCTCCACTGCTACAAGCTGTGCTTCGTTCATGTCACCACAGTCTACTCTGCTTTGAGAAGGCAGCCCCTCCACAGGCATATTTCTAGCGTCCTATAACCCAAGCCGCCCTTCCTCAGACATTATCTTTGACAATGTTCCACTTCCATTCAGTAGACTTCCAATATTGAGAATGATTCTGTTTTACGTAGATACCTTTATGTCAACTAGGCCCTCCTGGCTAGGGGTGGAGCTACACCTGTCAATCAAGTTGCAACCTGAAGACTCTTTAATAGTAGAAGAGTGTGGGACACTGGGAACTGCTCTCACTCTCCCACCTCACCTTCCTGCTTGCTAGCCACCCTGAGAGCTGCCCCAGTCCGGTGATGCTTTCACAAAATTTGAGTCACAAAACTGCACCCACCACTCTGTGCTCTTCCTGCATTTTGCATTATTGCATGGGGCTAGATCAGTCTGAGGAACTTATGGATTAGTATCAGACTTGTGGATTTGAGTTTGACTGGGGTGGGCTGATTTCTTAATATATAATTACTTCTTGATTAAAAGATGTCTAATATACATATATTAGTATCACTGGATGTGTTTCTCTAGTCAATCTGGCCTAACACAATTTCAAAGCTTTGCATAAGGTTTTCATCAGCTATTTTCTCCAAAGCGGGCAGCTATTTCTTTCTCCATGGCCTCTTAGTCTGGACACTCCACTGAAACTTGATTATTTGGGTCACCCTGCTGTCATTTGAAATTCCAGGGATATAACTTCCATATTCTAAACAAACACACAAGCAACCCCATTATGGCTAACTGACATATCAATGGTAGGTTTAACTCCTGGAAATAAAACCCGAAAGAAAGAAAGAAAGAAAGAAAGAAAGAAAGAAAGAAAGAAAGAAAGAAAGAAAGAAAGAAAGAAAGAAAGAAAGAAA
>NW_022106084.1:2972389-3005315 GCF_000313985.2 Echinops telfairi
AAGAAAGAAAGAAAGAAAGAAAGAAAGAAAGAAAATGACAACTCAAAGAGCATGCCAATGGCATCAGGCTGTGGGGACATGACTCATAAAGTCCAGATAACTTATGATTTTAAAAAGATGAAACTCCAGAAGAACCTAAAGATTATACTATTTTCTTATTATTTCTGCTTACAGCCATGTCAGTCAGTTCCTTCTATTGTGGAAGGCAGAAATAAGAGCCACTGCTTCTGTCGCTTCTAGACTGGACGTATCAGAAAAGTATACTGTATCGATGTAGATAGAAAGA
This sequence comes from Echinops telfairi, assembly GCF_000313985.2. Classification (NCBI taxonomy): domain Eukaryota; kingdom Metazoa; phylum Chordata; class Mammalia; order Afrosoricida; family Tenrecidae; genus Echinops; species Echinops telfairi. The sequence continues at coordinate 2,972,676 of NW_022106084.1, forward strand.
AAAGGGTATCGCGATAAGAATAATTGACAACCCACTTCTGTAAAGATTGCAGCCAAAGCAACCCTGTGGAGGAAATGTACTCTGAGCCACATGAGAGAACAGCAGATCAAAAGATAGTGCGTCTTTTAGGAGCGTAATAAAGCCTACTTTCCACTTCTTGTTATTGTGTGTGAACCTTGGCTCTACATATAGTCAAAATATTAAGGGAGTGTCCACTTCACTGAACTGAAGCTCAGCTCTTCTCTGCATTAATTAACCTTGGTATCTAGCCTTTCTTAGATCATGTTTCTCCCACACACATATCTTTCACTTAATTTCAAAGTCACAACTGAATATGATCTACTGCCTTCCACTCTCTCAACAAAAATCTTCCGGTAGTCCAGGGTTATCATTCTTGCTGACTTTGTACTGTCTGGGAGAGCAGGAGGCTATAGATGACAGTGGCAGTCCAAACCTATCTGCAGGGGCCCCACACTGATAAAGCTTCTGGTAAATCTCCTCTCATCACAGTCTAGGGAGGTGAATCATCTTGGTCTGTAACGCCAATTATGGCAAGTGTACTTAGGTTAAAATGTAGTGACCTTATCTTCTGTTCTCTTTTGTAACCCATTTAGTTTTTGTTTTTAGCATATTTTGATTTCTTTTTGATTAAGGTTTTTCTATGTTTCTTCTAGCTTTGGTATTTCTTTATTTGTTTGCCTGCTTTCTGCTTGCGTTTTATGTGAGTTTCTGTTTTTGAAATCCAGCATAGGTAGATCAATAGACAGTAACTGGATTGATATACGGAGGGGCATGTCAGGAGAGAATAAGGTGAAATGGGGACAAAACAACAATGAGTATGAAGATAGAATGTCCTGAAATTGATTGTGGTGATATTTGAACACATCTTAATATGATTGAATGATTAAATTTTATGATATGTGAAGTATATGCCAATAAAACTAATAAAAAATAAGGAGTCATACATATTGAAACCATTAAATTTGGAGTCAAATCTGAGATATGAATATCCATATTATCTTATCCAAAACTGACATGGCCAATTTCTCTAAGATGAAATATGCTTAGAAGCTTCATATCTCTGGGGAAAATAATCCACAGTCATTCAGTTACCAAAGAAGAATAAAATAATCAAATACATCATTAGATGAATAATAGAAAATGTGCTAAAAGCGTGCCACATTTCTATTTCAAAATAAACTTAATGTTAAAAAGTAGAGCTACAAAGCAAAACTAGTGTTAATTTTAGTAGACACCCTACTAACTAAATAATTAACAGTAAACCAAACAAAACCCTGTCACTGAGTTCCTAACACATAGTGACCCTACAGATCTGTGTAAGACTGCTCATTAAGGCCCCAAACTGTGACTCTTTACAAAAGGCGGCAGCCTCATCTTTCTTCAGTAGAGTTAGGTTTGAATGGGAATGCGCAATGGGAAGCCCCACATCTACCCCACTATACTGCAAGGGTAGCTTTAGTTAACATTACAAAGTGAAAAAGAAAGTAGACAGGAAGAGTTTAGCAGTTTAATTTAGACACCCTAAACCCCATATATTTTTTCAACCCCCACATTGTGTGTCCATAAATTGTAACGTGGTGACTTGCACGTTGCTATGGTGCTGTAAGCTATTCCACCAGTATTTTAAAGATCAGTTTTGACCCTGAAGCATAGGGTCATGCAAATTACCAGTTTACCACTGACACACTATGCCAGTTGGTGGAGTCCTCCTTGGCTAAGTAGGTTATGTGTTGGATTTGTGTCTACAAGGCCAGCAGTTCAAAATCACCAGCCCCTCTGAGGGAGAAAGATGGGCCTTTCTACTCCTGAAATTCTACTCTTGAAAGTCACAGGGGCAGGTAAACCTTGCCAGATTGGGCCCACTATGAGATCTTCTTAGCTTGATGGCAGTGAGTTTGTTTATTGTTTTGAGCATCATCCATGGTGAAGTGGTTACAGAAGAGCTTCCAGACCAGATGCAAACCAGGCAGAAGGCAGGCAGTCCCCTTATGATTGGTCACTGAAAACCTTATGAACAGCAGTGGGACATTGCCTAAACAGGGCTGAAAGATGAACCTCTAAGGTTAGAAGGTGTTCAGATAAGACCAGGGAAGATGTTTCTCTTCAAAGTAGAGTCACTCTTACGGATGGGGTGAAACAAAGACTTCAGTAACAATTTGATTGTGGATGAGGACTTAAATGAGAAGAAACCGCAGCATACATTCGTAAATAAAAGAATATGGAGTATAAAATGTAACACTGGGAAGATCTTTATGGGAGCAGAAAGAAAGCCCCCTCCTGCTCCCTAGGAGTGACTGGTGGTTTGCAACTACTGACTTTGTGGGTAGAAGTCCACCGATAACTCACTACACCACCAGGACTCCTGTTGAGCTGAGCACATTGTAAGACTCAATAAACAAACTAACAGAGTTTTACCTGTCTATTAACATTTATAAACTTACCTAATGAAAAATGTTTTTGTTAAAACAAGTTAGAGATCATTTATAAAACACAATCCATTTTTGATGAAACACAACACACAGATTGTATAGAAAGTCATTTTGGTGTCACTTCCTCTAATGGTGCCAATGTGTGCAGTCTGCACCCCAACCCTGCGCATCGCACTGTAAGGACAGCACTGCATTAACACGTCTGGAAGTATCACCGTTTTGACGCATTTTATTCAGTTTTGTTGAGAATGATCTAAAATTACAAATTGCACAAAATGATGATGTAACTATCATCTAAAAAGCAAACATGCACTCACCCAATAAAGAAAAGACTGCAAAGGGAAAATTCATATGCAATATATCTAGGAACTTAGGACTCACCTTAATGTAAGCATATCTGGCTTCATATCTATAGTTAGCATTTATTTATGATCTGTATTATGAAGCAACCAAATGTTTGTGTGTATGAAACAAAAAGCTTCTTTTCCTACTTTATCTTAAAAATAAGTATTAGTTTATTTTAGTACAACATATTTAATATAGAATTAAAATGTATCAATTTTAATGTAGACATGTGGTCAAAACATTATGCCTTTAAGTTGAAATTTCCTACCGTGGATTTCTAGAATTCCAAAATAAAAACCTACCATTAGATTTCTTCCTACTCATTTTTTATTGTCTACTCATGTAGCTTAATATCTTCTTGTAAAATATATCTTAGCAATTGCTTATTATAAAACATTTCAGATGGAAGGTCTTTCCCCTTGATTTTATATTTGAATGTTTTTATCTGGTTTTGAAGAAAATTTAGTAAAGATATTCAAGACTTTTAAAATTTATTGCTTGGAATTAATCTGTTGTTTTTACAAACATTCAAGCAAGATTGATACAAAGATGAAATTGCTTTAAATTTACAATTAATTATAGAAAGCACATCATGTCATGGAAATATATACATTTTGTTTTTAACAATACATTGTACTAAACATTATACTTTTGATATATTACTTACAATTTGTATACATATACAAGCACAACCTTCCTTTCTTGTGCCACTTGACTTAAGGAATTACGTGAACTTTGTGTACACTTCACCAATTCCAAGTACATTTTTGCTACACATATTTCTTATTTAACGGAAGCATGTGGTTCTTCTATCTGTATCTCTCTAACTCCCACCAAATGATTTGGTGGGATTATACGCAAATGCTATGTGTGGAACTCTAATAGAGGGGTGAATTAGATTTTTATTGCAGTTCTTCTGGATATAAGCATACTATTTTAATAGCAGGAAGAGAAAGATTTCCAGGAACCATGAAGGAAAAAGAGCCACTGAACTAGCAAAAGACATATGATATCTTTCTCTTCCTCAAGTGGAGGAGGCATCATCCGAGCCTGCAATACAGAGATCACTGACCAGAGCAAGGAGCTACTCGGAGAACTGGGCAAGAAGTTCTTCAGAGAGTGATCTGGAGTGGCAGGCAGGATTCCTGGTCCAGGGAAGAAGAGGCCAAAGAACTCAGAGTTTGAAGACCAGAGCGACGGGAGCTTGGCTACTGTTGAGAGGAGATATTACTATGAGCTAATGATTCATATAGCCTTAAAGTTGGGTTGTTGGTTTTTTTTTTATCCTGTTAACTTTCCTAACAAACATCCTTAATTGTGATATTGTTTGTGAATCCTGTGTGAATGAATTCTCCAAGACAGCAGAAAAGTTGGTGTCAGAAGAGGGTAATATAAGGCTGGGGGGTGGGGGGTGGGGGTGTCTGCCTTCTGCCTTTTGTTCATTGTCCTGGAGGCTGTTGTGGAGATGGGGTCTCTTTCGCTCTACTGAAGCCAAAGGAGCTCCCACGTGGCCCCATGCTGTTTACTCACCATCATACTGTGCTCAATGCACAAATTATTTTTTCCTTGAATCTGAGACATTTTAACTAAATTTACAATTATAGTCACCATAAAATCAGATCTTAATTGATAGAGAGACTTACTGAATGTTTCCTTCTGATTCTGTGGCATGAGGGGAAAATCACAAATCGTGATTGGAATGAAGTGGTTTCCAGTTGAAGGCATCTGATGACACTGGCACAAACAACATCATTTTGTATTTGCATAATTTGTCTTCAGCTAAAGGAGCTGATAGAGTAAATCCATTCCTTCACTTGTTGGTGCTCACAGAAGAAAACTTCAATTTCAAAGCAGATACTACACTCAGTGATATATACATAACTTTACTCATTTAAGGAAAAGAGGAAAAATAATGCAGAAAATGGAACAGAGTACCCAAAATAGCAAGAAATGTCCTTCCATAGGGAACAAAGTCAAAACAAATACAGCAATTATGAGCTCTACCATAGGGAGATGAGAAGCCAAGTTGCCTACAAGCATATATCAGGTTAATATTGTTTTTGTATTCTGGCCCCCAACTGTTATTTAAAAATATAATTTATGGTAAGATTCTTAATTTCTTTGGGGTTTAGAATTAATTATTTGAATTACTTTCATCCTCCTTTCTTTTATAGAAATGGCAAGCTATGTTCTATAATAATAGGTTGCATATACTCTTTCAGGTGAACATGTTACATTCGTAAACTCAAGGACAAACTGAAAAAGATGGATTAATTTTAAGGTAGGGGTGAGCGTGTGTCTGAACATGTGTGTCCCCTTGTGTCTGTGTGGTCAGTGAGTCTAGCATGCCCCACACATCCTCCTTATTTTTGTAGGTTGCACATGCATGCTCAACATTCCTGAAAAATATAAAATCAGTATTTATAATTTCAATATATATTCATTTTTATGTACTTAAATTTTGCTTTTTTAAAAACGTCTTTTAAATTTTGTGTTATGAGACAATAGAAAGTTGGGGTTGAGATTTTCTTTAAAGGTAGCTCTAGCACACTAACAAACTTTCTATGCTCTTGTGTTAACACGTCTCAATTTCTATTTCCTATTCGTAGCTCACAAACAGTATAATTACTTTTATAGAATCGGAACTCACAGTGGCCATTCGACTCGGTGCATATTAAAGAGCTGAGACAGGACTGTGGTGTGGCTGGATGTATTAACGAATTCCTGAGAAAGGGAGGAGCATTTCGTATCATCACCACACAGAGGTAATGGACTCTATCCATTCCTGCACATTGTTTTATCAGTTAGCACCTTCCATGCTCTACTTAATAAGAGGCAGCAAAAAAGAGGGCTAGAAAGCTAAGATATTAGAAGGGACATTGTTGCTACTTATCAAATTTCTCTAAATATGAAAGCAAGAACGTTGCTCAGTTTCTATCCACTGGCCACGCTAACATCCCAGAATATAGACGAATCTGAAAGCACAAAGTCATCATCTACCAAGCACAAAGTCATCATCTACCAAGTACAAACCAGAGGATTAGTAATAATATTAAGTAGGTAAAAACAAACATACCAAACCAGGAGATACATGACACTGGTTTATATTACAATGTATATAAATTAGGACTCTTTCATACAAACTAGGGCCATGTGATCATTTAGCTATAGAAAACCTGACAATTAAGTCCCAATAAAGAAAAGCCTAGCAATTTACTTTGAAATATTCAGACACTAGAAGCCTGTGGAAGACGGCAAACTGACCATATGGCATCACTGTGAGTCAGGGTTGGCTCTACTTAGTTTTTTTATTAGTAAGCATATTACCTCCGCCCAGGCACTCAAACAGTTATCTAGGCAAGTGATGAAAGACATTATAATTCATCGGAAAATAGAGTGATGAATGGAATGAATCCTGTATGACCACATAAGCTCTTTAAATGTAGGTACAGAGGTCAGATACAGAGAAAACAGGGGGAAAAAATGAGGCAATCACATAGTAAAACATGTGTGCTCTCAGACCTGAGTGTGATTCCCAGTTGACAGCCAGCTGGGAAACAGGGACGTTAGTCTTACCACTGAAGCACAGCAAGAAGATAGATACAAAATTGGGTTTCTCAAGAGCCTCCCAATAAGAGCACATTTTGGCCAACATTGCTATGAAAACTGAGCATCAGTCCAGTGACACTTAGCTGTGACTTACAGTTCATATCATTTTCATTTGTTAAAATCATGACAATTAGTTTCACAGTGGTAAAAAGAGAGCACTCAAACATATTTTCTTCTACTAAATAACACATATGATCATGTACTTGTGCAACACCTTTTCAGGAAATATTTACATTATGCATTCTGTGTATTGTGTGATACTAAGATGTTATCAAGAGCTCTCTCTATATATACACTGCTTTAATGCTGTTTTAATATGGATATAACAATCAGAATCATCCTAATCTTTTGTCCATGTTCACTTTTGAGTTTCATTATTTAATAAGGGAATTTATCTCCTTTTAGCCAGTTTGCTTTGTATCTGCTAGAAAATAGCAAAATAAGTCTTAGCTTTCACTATTTTAATGTCATCATTTATGTGTGTGTTTAATGTGTGTATATAATCACCTAGATAATTACTCAGCAAGAGTCTTCAGGTGACTATTCTTTGTTCTGACAATAAAAATGCATTTTTGTCATTTAGTTCTAAATATTCAAAATAATTATTAAGTGAAATTAACTACGCAGATTATAAAATGTATATATTTTTTGTATAACTCATACAATTGCCAACAATGATTTCAGCATGCATGTGGAGACAGATTTTATAATTGGTGCTATTGGTCTATAACTAAAGATATTTAATTTTATGAATTATCATTCTTATATGGTCACATGAGAAATTAAATTTGCTGTAAATGTCTAATTTTATTGCATGTGCTATACAGAATATTATAGGGATACTTACCACAATTTGTGGGTGGACCTTTTCAGAAAATATGAAAGCTTTGTAATAAAAAGAATTTAATAAACTGACATTAAATTTTCTAATATTATATAAATCCAAGAAATAAACTCTGTAGTTTCCCCTATTATATTCACATAATTTCTTATGAAAATGGAAATTAAATTGAAGGCTTTAAAAAAATTCTATTGATTTCTTCTCTCTCTCTCTTTAATGAGGGTCTTAGCTGGGTAATGAATAGAAACAGATGAGTAGGGTTCTAGAAAATTCCTTTGCAACCAAAATATATAGCTAAAATTTTCTCTAGACATGAGCCAAAAATTCCTGAACACATAAGTTTCTAAATATAAGTGCCAATCACAGATAGAGCAAATATGCATTTATTTATGTTCACTGTGGTAAAATCTCTATTCAATGTATTTTAAAAAAATCATTTTATTGGGGGCTTATACAACTCTTATCACAATCCATATATCCATCCATTATATCAAGCACTTTTGTACATTTGTTTCCCTCAACATTCTCAAAACATTTGCTTTCTACTTGGGTCTTTGGTATCCCCTCCCTCCCTCCTCTCCCCTCCCTCATGAACCCTTGATAATTTATAAATCATTATTATTTTGTCATATCTTACACAGTCCAACATCTCCCTTTACCCACTTCTCCGCTGTCTGTTCCCCAGGGAAGAGGCCATATGTAGATTCTTGTAATCAGTTCACCCTTTCTCCTTCACCTTCCCTCCACTCTCACAGTATCACCACTCTCACCACTGGTCCTGAGGGGTTCATCTGTCCTGGATTCAGTGTATTTTGTTTTTAAGTTGGCTATCCCCTACTGCAATAAATGGTGGTAAGCCATCTTTTAAAGAAGCAGGCTTAGAGTGCATTAAAAGATTTCATTAAACAATTTAGAATAATGGCTTGATGTTTTGTTGGTTTCTGTTAGTATTACTGACTATGGAGCAGCTGCTTGATTTCATTGGCAAACACTTGTTCTTTTCAATCACAGGTGAAATTAGCACCTATACTCTTGCCAATAAATTAGATATCATGCCTATTGTGAAATGAGCGCCACTAACCACTGATTGTAACGAGAGGAGAAAACCTATCACACTTGACTAAAGCTTCTAGTTCTTCTGCTTATACTTCCCTTAGGAAAGACAAGCAGCTGACGGAGCTCTGATCAAGAAATGTGCTATGGAAATATCACCCTTAACACATATCTGATGAATTAACCCACCAACCATCTCCCATTTATTGACTGTCGAAGTACCACCTCATACAGGAGTGCAGATATACAATATAGTTTAGTAAATGTGGCCCTGGAACTTTTTTTTTTTAATAATGTTATTTTATTGTAATTTTATTATATTTTCTCTTTCCAATCCACCCCACACCCAAACCCAAACTTACTGCCATCAAGTCAGTGTGACCCTATGGGACAGGATAGTACTTCCTTGTGAGTTTTTATAAAAATGTCAACAAAGAAATTGCAGGCTTATTTAGTTTTGTCCTATATCCTTAAATGTGCAAGCACAGAAGGTTTAAGTAATAGTGGGTTCTATATTGCTAAAAAGAAAAAAGAAAAGCTAGGAATTGCTGCATCCCTCTTTAGGATCAAATTGGTAGATTTGGCTTTCTTAAAGCTGCTAATAAAGCCCAAGTGGCATGCCATTCCACTGTAGGCCTCAACCAGAAGGCATTCAGCTCTAACTCCATGAGCCAAGCAAACCCAGCTCTCTCCGTGATGTGCCCGGAATTGCGCTGCTCCCTTAGTCACCCTCCTGTCCCCAAACACGGCGTACTGCTTCTGTGGCTTGGGACGTCTACTGCTCTAATTCTCCGGCTAATCGTTTTATGGCTGTTCCTGCTCCTCTGCCACGTTTCTGATACCACGTCTATCTCCTAGATAGAAGAGTTTTATTACAAAGTGGTCTTAAAGTGCAGAAGATGCACTTTGTTTCTGGGTCTTGCTAGTAGTGAGATTCCTAATTTCTGCTTCTGACTTTGTTCCCAGAAGAGAGCAATCACAGTGAATTCTGCTAACAACTCCTCATAAATGAGTCTTACTAATATCTCCCATCCACCGGCTCAAACCTAGACCCATCAGGAAAATGTTAGTTGGTAGGAGTTACAGAAAATATGGCTAGAAGAATCATATTAAACAATTCATTTGCCTGGACTTTGCCAAAACCTAAATTGTGCAATAGCTGTCTAAAGTGGCCTAATTATAGCACTAATTAGAAAATATAGACTACAGAAAACTAAATTGTTAATATAGCTAAGGGAAGAGTAAGAGTTTTCAAAAAGTATAATTTGGAAAAATTTATGCAATAAGTAACCATACAGATGAATCCTGAAAGAAATTATTATAAAAAACAATGAGGATAAGCAAAGTGGAGAATGGGCAATATACAACAAATGTGGAAAGTAGGAAAATGATAATTACCTGTAAATTGCAGAGAAAAATAATATTGAGGGAAATTTGTGAATATTATGGGGAGGAACTGTGAGGAATAAGAAAAATTAAGTAATAGGAGATCATAGTTGCTCTTGAATTGATTCAAGAAGTAAAATGGTTGATAAAAGCCATGCATTTAATCAAAATATTGCTTTAAAAGTGTTGTGTTGAATTATTTATGTCAAATGTACAAAATGTTTCTCTCCAGTAAAAAGACTTTGCTAGTTTATAATATCAGTGGGGAAATACAGTCTTTCAGCTAAGGCACAACATTTCAAATGATATAACATTTTATAAAAAGGTTATGTGGTAAAATTTATGATGGAAAGTATTTCTTTCCTGAAGTAAATATGACCTGTTATTTATGATGCTTCTGATTTGTGTTATATTCAAGAAAAAACGATCTTTCAAATGATAAAATATATAGGAAGTTTCTGCTTAGGTTGTGGAAAATTAGAAGCAACTTAAAACAACAACGAACAGAAAACATAACAAAACTTTGCTTTACCAGAACCCTTTAGAATTCAGGAAGAAGGAGATGTTTTAAGGAGAGAGAGGGCACAGTAGCTGGCTCACCTGTATGGCACATGGCAGGAAGTGACACAATGATGCTATTAGGAAAGAAAGGATCTACTTAAAATCCAACACATTTTTAACAGCCCAGTGAAACCTACCATGGTAGGACCAGACCTCTATAGATTCTTAAGGGAAGGAGAATTTACAAAATCTTTTTTGCTGTTGCTCTTGGAGTTCAGTCAGGTCCTCGAATAAAGTCTGTGAATAAACCTGTGACCATGGCACAGGTGTGCTGGGGGATTGCTGCATCTGTGGAAACACTCAGAACATCAGCTCTGGCGCACACACAGCTGTCATGTGGCGTAAGAACCTTAGCAAAGGAGCTCATGAAAAAGAAACAGGCAAAAGTCTGTTGATGCTAGGGAAGAGCAGAATTCGGAAGGAGGTGTAAGACGGGAACTGAAGTTCTGTGGTACTGGAACTTGTACCTGGATCAAGAGACGTGTGACCAGAGCAAAGGAACACTGCTTGCTTGGTTTAAAATATGAAATGTGTGTGACAGGGTTGTATCCTCTCACCATACTTATTCAATTTGTATGCCGGGCAAATAATCAGAGAATCTGACTTGTATGAAGAGGAATGCGGTGTCAAGATGAGAGGGGGGCTTATGAAAAATCCAAGTTATGCAGAGGATAACACTTTGCTTGGTGAACGTGAGGAAGACTTCAAGGACTTGCTGATGAAGATCAAGGAAGGCAGCCTTCTGTATGGACTACAATTCAATGTAAAGCAGACCAAACTCATTATTAGACTAATCAATCAAATTATGGTAAATCAGGGGAAAAAAGGGATTGAAGTTGTGAAGGTTTTTTCCTTTCTTGGATCCACAATCAATGCTCAAGCAATCAGCAATCAAGACTTCAAAAGATGAGCTATATTAGGTAAATCTGTTGCACAAAACCCTTTTATTTTATTGCAAGGACGTTAGTTTGAGGACGGAGGTGCACTTGACCCAAGCGATGTTCTTTTCAATAGCCTCCGATGGATGTGAAAGTTAGCTATCAAATAAAGAAGAATGAAGAAAAGTAGATGCAATTGAATTGTGGTGGAGACGCATATTGAAAGTACCATGGGCTGCTAAACTATTAAACCAATCTCTCCTGGAAGAAGTACAGCCAGCGTGGTCCTTAGAGGCAACACCAATGATATTTTATCTAATATACTTTGGACATAAGACCAATTATGAAGATAACACAGGAATGGGCAGTATTTTATTCTGCTGAGAATAAGCTCATGATGGGTCAAAATCAACTTGATGGTACCTAGCAACAACCAACAACTATATTGGATCAAAGACAGGGAAATACCTTTGTCCTTGTATCCTATAACAATAATAATATGTATACTGTGGGTGTTCAAAATAACTCAAACTCACCTTAATGCTTAACTAGCTACACAATGTTATTGCTGCTAGGTTCATCAAGTCAGTTCTGACCCACAGTCACTCTTCACAAAGAACTGAACACTTTGAAGCCCTATACCGTCCTCATAATTTTCCAGCGCTTTGCGTGCTGTGTTGCCCCCACTGTGTCGGTCCATCCTGTGGACGTTCCTCGACCTTGCTGCGCCTCTACTTTATCAAGTATGAGGTGATGTCCTTTTCCTGTGACAAGTCATTCCTGGTTTGTAGGTTAGACAAAATCTCGGCAACCTTGCTTCTAAGGAGCACTGTGGCTACACTTCTTCTAAGACAGATCAGTTTAACAGTTTAGCAGTCCATGGTCCATGCTACTTTCAGTATTGTTCTCCAGCACCACAATTCAAATGAATTGGATTTTCTTCAGTCTTGTATATTCAATTTCCAACTTCCCCATGCATATGAGGCAATGGAACATACCAAGGCTTGGGACAGATGTATCTGGCCCTCAAGGTAACATGAGGCAATAGAACATAACATGGCTTGGGTCAGGCGGATCTTTTCCTCAAAGTAACATCCTTTCCTCCAAGACTCTAAAGGGTCTTGTGCAGCGATTTAACTGATGCAACACATCTTTTGATCACTTGACTGCTACTTCCAGGAGCAGTGACTGAATCCAGGCAAGAAAATTATTGACAAGTTCAATCTCTTTTCCTTTTATCATGATGCTACCTATTGCTCCAATTGTGAGCATTTTGGACTTCTTTAGATTAAGTTGCACTCAACCTTGAAGGCTGCATTCCTTGATCTTCATGAGCGAGTGCTTTAACCGGCCTTACGTTCAGTAAACAAGGTTGTGTCCTCAGCATATGGCAGGCTCTTAATAAGATGTTCTCCAACCCTGACACAGGATTCTTCTTAGTATAAGTCATCTTCTCTGTTAATTTGGTCAGCATACAGATTAAAGGAGTATGGTGAGAGAAGATGATCCTGATGCGTACCTTTCCTGATTGTAAGTCATGTAACCCTTGTTCTGGTCCTACAATTGTCTCTTGATCCATGCACAAGTTCCTCATGAGCACAATGAAGTGTTCTAAAATTCCCATTCTTCTCAAGGTTACATCTAGTGTGTTACGATGCACACAGTTCAGCGTCTTTCAATAATCACTAGAACACAAGTAAATATCTTTCTGCTATTTTCTGCTTTCACCCAAGATTCACCTGACATCAGCAATGCTATCCCTTGTTCCACGTTCTTGTCCAAACACGGTTGGAGCATCTGGAAGTTCCCAATTAACGCACTGCTGAAACCATTGTTGAAGATCTTCAGCAAAATTTTACTTTTATGTCATAACAATGATACTTCTGTAATAGAAGAATTGTGTTAGGTCACCGTTTTTTAAATATGTACAAAAATGTACATATTTCAGTCAGTTGACCAAGTAGCGTTCTTCCAAGTTTGTTGGCAGAGAAGAGTGAGTGCTTCCAGTGGCTTCATCATTGTGTTGACTCATTTGAATTTGTATTCCACCAATTCCTGGAGCCTTGGTTTTGGCTAATGCTTTCTGGGCAGCTTGAATTTCTTCCTTCTGCACCATTACTACATCCTAAAACTGTGGAATGTGGATTAGTTATTTTTAGTACAGTGATTCCATTTTGTCTTTCCATCTTCCTTTTGTCTCTTTTTGCATCATTCAATAATTTTTCATAGATATAATACAATGCTTAACAACATTTAATAGTCAACAGTTAGTTAATTGTATAGTAAATTACATGAATATATCAATCATACCACAAATAAAATGCATGCCTATAAACATAATAAATTCCACTATCATTTGTAAATCAAAGTTAATTCAGCAAAAAGAACATTAATTTGTAGTAATACATCTATAGGATTCATATCATGTTCTGAATCATTACGTGTTTACACTTCACAATCACTGATTCAGTAACATTCATTTAGTACAGTCGTTTGTGTAAAAATAAAAATTAAATGTCACGACTATTCTGCTTTTAGATATGACCATTCTTTAGCTCATTGGCTCTGGAACTGTGCTTTAGAACTAGAGTTCAAAGATCAAATGGAGAATTAAAACAAGATATTAACATGCTCAAAACAAATTAATTTCTGCTCAAGAGTGAATAATTGCTTTAATTGATGACAGAAATTATATTAATACCAAGGCAGGAAATACCATCTCACAACCTTTCTTTCATTCTCCATTAAACCCAGATTATATGCATATTTCAATATTTAAAAAATCAATTTTCTTTGCTCATATAATATTTATTTTTATTTTAGTAAATGTGAAACAACTTTAGAATAATTTTGATTTACAAAATTGTGAATCCCATTCCCCACCCCATTTTCCTAAATTAACAGTTTAGTCCACATAATTAATTTTAAAGTGATACACTCTCCTTCACCAAAAAAAAAAATAGGTTCTAATTTGAACTTCTCTGAAGGGAAATAATTTAATTTATGTGAAAGGAAGTATTTGAATTATAATAGATCCAAATAAAACAACACCTTCAATCTGTTTATTACGATGTTGTCTTTTGGTCCAGTTTTGAGGACTTTTGTTTTCTTTCTTATTAGTTGGGATTTAATACATACATAGTATCATTCCATATTTCAATCACACCAAGTAGAATTGTGCAATTGCTCCCACGATCAGTTTCCATTCTTTTTCTACATGGAGTCCTTGACCTCATCTTCCTTTTACCCCACTACCGCCACTGTATTCCCCTCCCCCTGAACACCTGATTCTGCTTGCTTTCCCTGTGGGTTCATCAATCCTGGCTTTCATATACCGAAAAATGGAAAAGAATATAACACAACTTCAAGAAAGTGACTCCCCATGACATAACACCTCTAAGATGCACTTTATCAGGGACAACCAAAAAACAAACAAAATAATACAAACCAAAAATACAGAAAATTCTGGAAACCAGACCAGTTCTAGTCAGCATCATAGGGGGACAATCTACTGACAAAGTGCTAACTGTGTAAGTCAGATTGATGCTTTTGAACTTCTATACACCTCTCTCCCAAGCACTCTGTTTAGTGACCACTTTCCTGCTATCCCTCAGTTTTAGATCGGGGAAGTTTTCCAGAGGCTCATTTCCTATATAGTTCCACAAAGGAATCTTGGCTTCCCACTGTCATGCATTGCCTTCCGCCTTCTGCACACAGGATTCTTATAATTTAAGCTCTGATACTGATCCCTCCTTATATTTCAGCTTATACTACTTACAATCCTTCGGTGACGGATAATGGTGTATTTCTTCCATGTGAATTTAATCGACATCTCACTTAGATGGCTCCTTGTTTGGAGACAAGCCTTATTTGGCTATTTGATCTTATAGCCTGGCACCATCTAATTTCCTCGCCACATTTTACTATAGCACTCATCCTTTCTATGTTTCCTTCCTGTGGGCGAGTATGGAGCAGGGCCATGATGTAAGAAATCACTGTTCTTAAAGTTGGAGCTAGGATTTATTGGGAGCTCAAAACCCAGTTTTCTTCCTTTTGAGGTAAATGCTCACAGTTCTCTTCTTTTCCTGTAAGCAAGGATGCATCATCTGCTTCCCTGAATCTTAATTCAAAATTCTTCCCCACATATCCATTTTCTCAGATTATCTGCATAGGAAACAGATTGAATTAATATGATAAAAGGACACAACATTGATACAGGTTTTTCTCAGTTGTAAGCATAGCAGTATCCCTTTGCTATCTTCAAATGCCTGCCTCTAGTTCTTCTACATTACAGGTTCTCCAGGACACAACGAAATGTTTTAGAATCCCCAGTCTCTGAAATGTCATGCATAATTTGTTATGATGGCCATAGTGGATACCTTCACATAGTAAATGAAACAACTAAATGAAACAGGTAAACAAGTAAATGAAACAGGTAAACAACTTTCTGGAATTCTTTCTTTCAGTCAAGATCCATTCGACATAAACAATGATAACCATCATGTAAAGTTCTAGTTTAAATTAATCTTGAATGCTTTGCATTTTCCTTTGCTATACTCTTGCAACCAATTTTAAATTATCTTCAGTAATTCTACTTGTGTTAGATATTAATGATATTGTTTTATCATGTTTGCAATCTATTAAGTTACTTTTCTTTAGAATGGAAATGAATACATATCACTTTGCATTTGGTTGGCCTAATAGCTATCTTCTAAATTTCTTATGGTAGACCAGTGAACTCCTCCAAGTATTGCCTCCAGTTATTGAAGCATTTCAGTTTTTAATTTTGCATTTCTGGTATGATAGCTTTGCTGTTTTTTATTTCTTTGTTTGTTGCTACTGCCTTCCATCTAAGTTTGACTTCCTCATTCAATACCATAAATTCTTTTGTTTTTGATCATTTTGGGGGGCTCATACAACTTTTATCACAATCCATACATCCAACCATTGTGTCAAGCACATTTGTACATTTGTTGCCATCATCATTCTCAAAACATATTCTTTATACTTGAGCCTTTGGTTATCAGTTTCTCATTTTTTCCCCTTCCTCCCTCACCCCCCCTCCTTCACAAACCCTTGATTACTTATAAACTATTATTATTTTTTCATATCTTACACTGACCCACTTTTCTTCACTCTCTGGGAGAGGGTTATATGTCCATCATTGTGATCGGTTCCCCTTTTCTCCCCTCACCTTCCCCTTCCCCTCTTGGTATCACTACTCTCAATATTGGTCCTGAGGGATATATCTGTCCTGTATTCCCTGGGTTGCAAGCTCTGTACCCGATGTACATGCTCTGGTCTAGCTGGATTTGTAAGATAGAATCAGGGTCATGACAGTTGTGGGGAGGAAGCATTAAAGAACTAGAGGAAAATTGTATGTTTCATCAGTGCTATACTGCACCCTGACTGGCTTGTCTCTTCCCCATGACCCTTCTGTAATGGGATGTCGACTTGCCTGTATATGGGCTTTGGGTCTCCAGTCAGCACTGCCCCTCACTCACAATTAAATGATTTTTTTGTTCTGGGTCTTTGATGCCTGATACCTGATCCTATTGACACCTCATAATCACACAGGCTGGTGTGCTTTTTCCATGTGAACTTTGTTGTTTCTCAGATAGATGGCCACATATTTATCTTTAAGCCTTTAAGACCCAAGATGCTATATCTTTTTATAACTGGGCACCATTTGCTTTCTTCACCACATTTGCTTATGTACCCACTTTGTCTTCAGCGATCATGTCGGGAAGGTGAGCATCATGGAATGCCAGGTTATTAGAACACAATATTCAAGTGTTGAGAGAGAACTTGAGTAGAGGCCCAATGTCCATCTGCTTCTTTAATACTAAACCTATAAATATATGTACATAGATCTATTTCCCCATTGTCATATACAAATATATTTACATATGTACATGTCTATATTTAAGTCTCTATAAATGCCCTTTGCCTCCTAGTTATTTTCTCTATTTCCTTTTTCTTTCCTCTTGTCGCACTATCATGTTTAGCCTTTATTTGGGTTTCAATAATTCCTCTTAGTCACATTGCCCATGATCAAGCCCTATCAAGCTTCCTACACCCTCTGTGCTACCTATTTTGGACCACTTGTTTCTCCCTTGTCCCTGAGTTTGTTAACACCCACTTCCTTTCCCCTGCCTCCCCCTCTCTTGTGTCACCCCTGGGAAACATTGGTCACATTATTTTCTCCTTCAGATTGTTTATCCCACCTATCTTATCTAGATAGACATGCAGAGATAATAAGAAGCACAAAAACAAGACAGAGCAAAATAAAGCAACAAAAGAAAATAAAACAACAACAACAATAAACCAATGACCCCAAAAGAAAAGCCTATAAATAGTTTAAGGTCTATTTGTTGACCTTTAGGAGTGTTTTCTAGTGGAGTCTGATGGGGTGCCATGCGTGGGCCCCACAGTCTATTTTTGGTATTTCCCAGGCACTTCATTGCTCTGTTTCCCTTGCTGTTCAGTTGCATGCCCTGAGTGTTTCAACTCAGTATGGTGCGGTCAGATCAGGCACAATTCCCACACTGTGTCTCCAGTGTGTCTTCAGTTATGGGTCAGTGAGGGACTTTGTGTCTCATGGTGGGGTGGCCCTATGGTCCTCTCTGTGCATTGGCTGCTCTGAGCAGGAATACTTTCCTCAGGGCTTGGTGGGCCAGGATGTGCTCCACTCACTCTCTCTCCCACTTTGTTTGCTCCTGTGTGCTCTCATCAGACATGTCCTTCTCTCTGAGCTGTAGCTTTAGTGTTGTCCTCTGAAGTGAATTCTTCAGGGGGGAGGAGGGGCCGTCCCTGTAGTTTGGGTAGGGGCTGGCCCCTCAGACCTCTCTATTGGTTCCCTGCTTCATGCCAGTATGTTGCATTCACGTCTTGGCACATTGGGTTGAAATCTGGTCCTTCTTGCCCTGTGGAGATATAAACAACACCCTCTTCTTCATATTTTACTTCCTTAAATGTTTAAATATTGACTAATTATTTTTTGTTACAGTGACTTTTTGTGTTCCTCTCGTTTTCTCCCTGCATAGTTCAGTGTTTTGTCCATAAAATTCTTCAATAGTCTAAATTGAAACTAGAATTTTTTTCTTCAATTCTTTTAGTATGTGAAATGCACTTTAGGATTTCTAACCCCAGATCTTTGCACATTTCCTTATAACACTGTATGGTAAAGAAATCCCCTCCTGGTTATATACCTCAAATAATTGATAGGAGGAATGCAAACTGATATATGTGATACTTAATTGTTTTGCATAATAAAAATCACATGTTAGGGTATTTCATACTTAATGCAGTGACAAATCTCTCATCAAGAACCAGACTCTTAATTTTTTACTCCACTTTTTGATATAGTTATTTTCATCTTATGCCTTGTTGTCTCATGGAAAAACATATAGACTTAGCAAAATAAGCAAGAAAAAAAAGGTGGAAGAGATTGGGAAATCTTATTAATCTTCTGTTACCAGAAAACTAAATTTGTCCCAGCAAGACACATTTCGTCCCATGAGGTTACCTCGTATTAGTGATTTAAGATAACTATTTTATGTGACCATTCTAATCAGAAAATGAATGAATGTTTTCAAAATTGAAATGGATGAGGTAAAGTTCATGCCTTTAAAATGGTTATCTTATAATGATTACTAATGAATTAAATATACTATTTTTAAGGAATGATTAACTTTTCACATCAAATATATATACATATATATGTGTGTATATATGTGTATATATGTCTATATATACATATCTCCAATATGGGGCATATAGATAAAGCAAACTTCTATAGTAAAGGCTCCAAGTAGAATAATCAACTCTTTCTTATTTAAGAAAGAATAAGACCAAAATTCATTATTCATGGATTTTTACATATTCAAAACATTGTTATTAATGCTATGTGATGAATTTGGCTAATCATTTTATCATCAAGGACACATAGAAAGTGTCTTTTGTCCAAATTAGCTTTTATCAAGTTGACTATAGCTCCAAGACATACATTAGTTGAGAAGGGAATGATTTATGTTGATTCTAATAATAGTCTAACAGCACTGGATACCAAGCAATAGAGATTTTTCTTATATTATTCACTTGACTTTGTCATTTGTACTGCCATACATAAAGATCGTTTCACAAATTTATAGATGGAATTTTGGATGGTTACTGTAATGCCTTAAAAAATAACTTTCAAGGATACTAAAGTACATTTCAATGACCTGATAAAATCAACTAACACTGTTGTATATGATAGCAGCATGTCTGTCTCCTTACTTCCTTATGTTGTAGAAGATGTTAGGTGCTTCAAGTTAGTTATGGCTCATAATGACCTATGTACAACCAGCATGCTGGTCCTGGCCTGGTCATGCCCCACTGTCATAATTGTAATTATGTTTGAATCCATTGTTGTGGCCACTCTGTCAATCCATTCATTGAGGGTCCCGCTTTCTTTTATTATTATTTTTTTTGGTGGAAATCATGGTAAGGAAAATAATCTTATTTTAGATCTAATATTACAAAAGCAACATTGTCTTAACTAAATGGATGATTGTTTTAATGAGTTGAGAGTACAATTGGATAGAGTAAAAGGAAAAAATTAAGATGTGATAGAGTACACTTCTGGTTACTAAGACTTTTGAAAATACAAGAGTAAGTAAAAAAAATTGCCTCTAGGCTTTCAGTTAATACATGCACATATTTATTACAAACAAAATACGTACAAACATATCTCTGCAATCTATGACTAACTGAAGACAAATTCTCTCAGTCATACACTTGCTTCCTTGGGGTACTTGAAGAAAAAAAAAGAAAAAGAAGTCAAAATAACAGGTTCTGACTATATGTGCTGGGCTTTTTATATCCAAGATGGCTTAGCTCAGAAGGTTATTT
This sequence comes from Echinops telfairi, assembly GCF_000313985.2. Taxonomy (NCBI): domain Eukaryota; kingdom Metazoa; phylum Chordata; class Mammalia; order Afrosoricida; family Tenrecidae; genus Echinops; species Echinops telfairi. Next base: position 2,992,694 of record NW_022106084.1, read on the forward strand.
ATCTCTTTATAAACTTCTAAAGTGATCTTTATGTGTATGTCAATATTAATCCCAAAGTTAAGTGAATAATATAAAGGGAAAAAATCTCTATTGATTGGTATTCAGTTCAGCAAACTATTATTAGAATCTTTCTCTTGGGATTCCCAAGTGGTAATCTTCAAGGATTTTCATAGGAAATACCATATTATTACAAGAGCTTATTAGGAAGAAATTTAAAGAAAAATTTAAATTACAAGGGTAATAAAAACATCCGAAAAATTGGCTTTGGAAGCCTATTCATTTATACAATGCACCTGCCCATTTATTAATGGAAGCAAGGTCTGAGAACTCTAACCCTGCCCAAGCTACAGCTCTTATCTTGCCTCTTCAAACTTCTTTTGGTTCTTCAGACTGAAAGAATATTTCAAAATAATAGGATTTGAGTCCTTTGAGGATGCCAAAACTACCATTTTAATGTCGTATAACTTGAAAGATGCCGAATTCCTTGAGGAGGAGTTACTCATTGCCATTGAGTCAATGCTGACTCATAACGACCCCCACTGGGTTTCCAGGAGTGTTAGCTGTTTCCTGGAGTAGAAAGCCCAGTCTTTCTTCTACAGAGCTTCTGGTGGTTTTGAACTGCCGACCATGTGGATTACAGCCTAATGTGTAACCACTATACTACTAAAGGATAGGTTAGCGAGCTGAAACACAACTTTCAGCAGTGGATGGACCACAGTGGAGGATATGTCAAGAAACAATAGCTTCAGATTTTGATATTTTTGATTAATAAATTTTTTATGACTATGTAGAAATACTGACTTCTGCTAATATACCTTTGTTCCTCAAATATAGTTTTCCTTGATCCTACTCGAATATATTTACTCTGAAAGACTATTTCAAAGGATTTATTTATATTTTCAGAAATCCTCCAAAGTCACTCTTAATATTTCAAACATAGATTAAATAAATACTTATATAAATTAACATCGTTTTATTAAATAATGTAAATTTAATATTTACATCAAAAATAATTCATGCTCCTCTCCTTTAAATCAAAATTTGCTAAATTGAAAAACTCTATCATCAAACTCAGTTTCACAAAAAGAAATAAATGTAAAACAAAAATACTTGACATTCTCTTATTTGTGAAAGAATGGAATTTTAGAAAACTTTTTCATAAAGGGAGTTCCAGAGAGTCAGATAAAATTTTTAAATTATCTATTTTAAAAATGCATGTACTGTGATTGGGTGCTGAGCCCCATATGTCTTTATGATTCGGGGTCAAATCAGTTACTTTGTAAGGACTGCATAAAATAAAAATAATTCCCTTAAAACATATGCTAGTATTTCATAATTTATAAACAAAGAAAAATGTGATACATTTTAAAAAGTAATTTGCTCACATTATTTTATACTTGTCATGTGACTGAATGGTTATATGCTCACTTGCTAAAAGTGAGTCATATGAACCCACCACCCACTCCCTGACCCTTGATCTGGTGATATGCTTGGGCAAAATCACAGCCTAGGAACCATAGCAAAAGTTTGACTCTCACAGGATCTATGACATGCTATCGCTTTTGAGGGCACTCAAAATAATCCCTCTGCTTTCTGTTTGGGTGAACAAGACATCTTGTAGAGTCACATAGACTTGCTATCCCACATTTGCATTTCCCTATTTCTCTAAACCCCAGTGTAATCAGGATTCCATTTCTATCTTCACAGTAAAATATTGCTTATCCCATTACAATCTCAATAACTTGTATTTTATCCCATTTGCTTGAAGTTTACTAGGGATGGAAAGTTCTCTGTACCATTATCATGTCTTATCACAGTCTGAGTCATGCTTTTTCCCACTTGTTTGCCTAAACAAACTGCTCAGTCTGTCAGCACAGGTAGTACAACATTCTGGGGACGTAAGACACCACTAGCTCCTACACAAGAAGAAGTAGAGATTGATACTGAGGGTGACTATTTTCCACCCTCCAGACTGATGGTTTGGGAAGATATTTTGGATTCCGTGCAAGATGCTGACTGATTAGTTCAAGCCTCATTACTTACACCAGTAGCATATGTATTATTAGCTTTTTATTTTTTCATTCCCTATGTCATCTTATCTTATACCTCCCTTTGGTGGCATAGTGGGTTGTGTGTTAGGGAGTTTGAACCCACCAGCTGCTCCCAGAGAAAGAGACGAAGCTCTTTGTTCTTGTAAATATTAATCTCAGAAATCCCAGGGGTCAGTTTTACTTTGCTCTGCGTGGTTGTGATGAGTCAGATTCAACTGAATGGTAGTGGTTTGGCTTGGTTTATTATCTCACTCTACATCCGTGTTATCTTCCCTAAAATAAACTATCCAAAAATCTCTAAGATAGGGGTTGTGGGTCAAAACAAACTAAAAATGTGCTTCGATTGAGTTGATTCACACCCATAGTTAATGTTTATAGGGTTTTTGAGGCTGTATATCTTTAGAAAACAAACAGACTTATCGTTCTCCGGATGAGTGGAGAGGATTGTGGTTGGCAGTTCACTGCTTACCCAGAAGTGTACAGAGAGATCCTTTACACAAAAATAAGGAAGTTATTATTAAAAGTAACTCCAAGAAATAATCTTTGATAGTCGCACTTCAAAACTGCATCTCTCACTGATTACACACAATTAAAATGTAAATCTCATTGCTAAAGTGAAACCTCTGAGTGAACAGGGGTGAGTTGAAAGGAGACTTAGAAAACAAACCATTGTCTTGTATGAAAGACCTAGCTCTTGGAAGGTATTGGGGAAAAAGGTTAACGTTTTGGCAGCTAGTTAGATAAGTCTAAGTTTTTAAAACTTAACTAGAAAACAATCAAATTAGCAAACTATTTCTTGCAATAAGCTTTAAAATTTGTCAGTCTGTACAGTGGCATGAAAATGGTTCTTCCTCTACTAAAATGGATGCAGACTATGCTAAAATTCAGGCATCAGAATTTATTATGAGATTGAGAATTGTCAACAGTTTGTTCCCTTAGGTAACCCCTTAGGATAAAAAATGAGAGTTCTAATAGTTGAACATTTAAAACCAAGGTCATATTATTTGATAGTGAGTTGCTAACTTTGGTATCTTAATTTCTACGTGTGAAATAGCCTACCATGTTAAGCATAGGATTAATTGTAATATTTAGGTTGTGTTTGTTCATTGAGTTGACCATGGTGACAATGATGATGCATGGGGTGAAAAACACTAGCCTCTTTTTGGAACAGTTAGATGTACTAGGTTTATCCACATTTTTCCATTTATACCAATTTATACTCTATGAATTTAGATCCATCCATATGCAATTGACTTCTAATACTAATTTAATTAATGAAAATGTAAGTCAGTGGTCAGTAAATTATTTGCCTAAGATCAAACCATTGAATGATATCAGAGCTTAAATTAAACTCAGGTCTTTAGACTTCACTGCATTGAATAAGAAAAAAGTGTCATGTAAATTAACTTGGACTTTACCTTACAAACTCTTTTTTTTTTAACGAACTCTTAAATACAATTTTTGAACATACTTTACAGCTTTTATTTAGAAATTTAGAATTAATTTTAGTATTCAGAAAGGAGAACTTTGTGCTGATTTTATATATCTATGTGAGAAGACTTTTACAGAAAGGTTAATGGTGTAGAAATTATAATCCTTGAAGATTTATTTAATATAGAGTAACATAGTCAGATATAATATTTTCAATATTCAAAACCAACAGAGCATAAGTATCAGTCAATCAATATTATTGAAAGTTAGATCGATCAGAATAGATGCAGAATTTTTATAGCCCATGTATCTGGTTTATTATGAGGGGTGGATAAAAGGGGGAGGCAGGGTCAGAGTATAGTTCATATTTATTTATTTATTGGTAAGTGAATGGGAAGAACTCTCTTATTATTTGTGACTAGAGCATACTATTGTGTGTTTTTTTTCTTCATGGAATAGTTTTCTTTGTATTTTCTGTGTTTAAAAAATATATGACTATGATAGATTTAGAACAAATGAAGTACCAATATTTTGTTATCTGATACTAGTAAAAATGCATTGAAGTAATATGTATTATTTGAGTACTTTTCATTTACCACAGGAAATGTGCATTTGAAATATCAATTATCTTTCAAATATTTTTGTTTAACTAAAAAATATATACACTTGAACATAGAATATACAGGAAAATATTTGTATCAAAGGTGTCTATAACACTTTTGTTTTATTATTTGGAAATACAGATTATATCAGATATAATGAAAATGTCCACACAGAGTAGATAGTAACAAATTGTAGTAAGTTAACATTAGTCTAGACATGCACGTTTGATGAATTTATACAATATATGCATCTATACCATAAAGGTATATATTCCCTTTGAAGATATTAGGCTATATGTTAATTATTTTACATGGCTTTGCTCCATCCACCTTTTCAGTATAAAACATAAGTATAGCTTAATTAATGTGAAACAATAAAAAAGGTATCTTTGAATTATGGTATTGGTAAAGAACATGAAAATACAACAAGTCTTCTAAAAAGATGGTTCTGTAAACAGACATACAACCTAGACCCTCTGTACAGCATGAGACACAGAAGAAAACAGGTTTGCATGTTATTCCTGAAAAATCTAAGCTTTAAAGGGAAGGACAGATAAGTGGTGTGAGTGTTGAATGATACAAGATGATAAACAAATTTGGCAAAAGAAAAGAGACAGATGAATAAGTGAAGGTCAATTAAAGGCACCCAGCTTCACGTCTGTTCCATGGGACCGGAAGCCTACTGTTTTGTCTCATACTTCTGGTATTTCCTCTGTTGCTGCTGCTTCTCCATATAGAAATCTTAGGATTCACAAAAATTGCTTTGCTCATAGGTTCCATTTCTGGAAAGTTATGAGAATTCACATTCCCACATTTGGCTCACACTGTATCCAGGAAAATGGAAAAGTAGACCAATCCCCTGGTTACCAAACCAAAAACCATTACATGTTTGGCTGGGTTGACTAGAGAAACAAATCCAGTGACACTCACATATGTATACAAGAGAGCTTTATACAAAGAAATAATTATAGATCAAGAAAACATCCCAGTCAAACTCAAGTACATAAGTCCAATACAAGTACAGAAATCCCTCTTCAGACTCATACAGTCACATGCAATGATGCAGAATCCAGGAAGATTACAGGCCAATGAGCACAAAAACCCATTGGCCTCTTGACAGGCCATGGTATTTTCAGCTTCTTCACTAGCACAATAATTTAAATGCATTGATTATTCTTTTCCTTATTCAATGTCCAACTTTCATGTATATATGAAGCCATTGGCAATAGAAAGCTTGTGCCAGGTACATCTTAGTCTTCAAAGTGACATCCTTGCTGTTGAACACTCTAAAGAAAGCTATCGTAGTGGAATTGGCCAATTCAATGCATGCTTTGCTTTTTTTGATTGCTGCTTTCTTGAGTAGTGATTGTGGGTCCAAGCAAGACAAAATCCTTGACGATTTCAACCTTTTCTAACTTTTATCATGGTCCAATTGTGAGGGTTTTTGTTTCTTTACATTGAAGTGCAATTCATTCCTTGATCTTCTTCAACAAGTGCTTCAAGTCCTCCTGGCTTCCTTCAAGCAAGGTTCTAAAATCTGTATATCTAAGGTTGTTAATAAGCCTTCCTCCAATTCTGTTGCCATAATCTTCCTCATATAGTTCAGCTTCTCTGATTAGCTGCATAGCATACAGATTGAATAAGTATGGTAAAAGGATATAAACCTGACATAGTGGGGATTTTTTTCCTGATTTTAAATCATTCACTATGACCTTGTTCTGTTGTTACAACTGTCTCTTGTTCCATGACCAGGTTCCACATGAACAAAATTAAGTGTTCTGGTATGCCCATTCTTCTCAATGCTATCTCTTTGTGATAAATTACACATTCAGATGGCTTTACACACTCAAAACCACACAAGTATTTTCTGTTTTCAGTCAAGAGCAATCTGACTTCAGCAATGCCATCCCTCCTGCCAGGTCCTTTTCTGAATCCAGCTTGAATTTCTGGAAGCTCCTTCTTCATGTATTTCTGTAAACTTTGTTGAATGATCTTCAGCAAAATTTTACTTGCAGGTGATAATAATGATATTATTTATTAATGTCTGAATTCTATTGGATAAACTTTCTTAATTATTGTTACAAATATGGGTCTTTTCTTGTCACTGGGCCAATGAGCTGTCATCCAATTTTCTTGACATAGGAGAGAGTGCTTTTAGAGTTTGATCAGTTACTTACAATTGTTCCACTGGTATCCTTTCCATTCTGGAATCTTGGCATTCATGAATCCCTAGAGGACAGCTCTGTCATTTTCCTTCAGGACTATTGGCTCTTGGTCATATGCTACCTCTTGAAAAGCCTGACGACCACTCAGTTATTTTTAGTGGCTTTGTGCATTCCTTCCATCTTCTTTTTGGATGCTTCTTGCGTATTTCAGTATTTTCCCATAGATTCTTTTAATATTGAATTTTAATGTCCCCTTTTCCCCCCTTCAAATCTTTCAGCTTGAGGTACCCTAGTGTAGTCTTCCTTTTAGAGCTTAAAACTCCTGGTTTTTTGCATATTTTATTATAACACTTCCCTTTGTATTCTTGAGATGTCCTTTGATATTTTCTTTTCAGTTCATAAAATCATCTTTGTTCCCCCAATTTTTTTAGCTGGTTTATCATAAGCAAGTTTCAGCATCTCATCTGACATGTACTTTAATCTTGTCTTTTAAATGACTTCTTGCTTTATTTCATATATATATGTGTGTATATATATATATGTATATATATATATATATATATATATATATATATATAATCATTTTATTGGGGGCTCGTACAACTCTTATCACAATCCATACATCCATCCATTGTGTCATGCACATTTGTACATATGTTGCCATCATCTTTTTCTTTCTTTTTTAAAAATCATTTTATGGGAGGCTCATACAACTCTTATTACAATCCATTCACACATCCATTGTGTCAAGCACATTTGTACATTTGTTGCCATCATCATTTTCAATACATTATCTTTCTACTTGAGCCCTTACTATCAGCTTCTCATTTTCCCCTTCCTCCCCCACCCTCCTTCCCTCACAAACCCTTGATTATTTATAAATTATCATTATTTTTTTATGTCTTACACTGATCAATGTTTCCCTTCACCCATTTTTCTGTGGTCCATCTCACTGGGAGGGGGTTATATGTAGATCATTGTGATCAGTCCCCCCTTTCTCCCCACACCTTCCACTTACCCTTCTGATATCGCTACTCTCATTATTGGTCCTGAGGGGTTTATCTGTTGACTTGTTGCTTTCTTCATGTATGCTATTCTTGATGTCATCCCACAGTAATCAATAATCAAATAATGAATAATCAAAAGTGGAATATATGAAGTATCAATCTAGACACTTTGGAAATCATAAAACATGAAATGGGACATATGGAGATTGGTATCTGGGGATTAGTGAGCTGGAATGGACTGGCAGTGGCTATGTTAATTAGACTATCCCATGGTTTACTATGCTGGGAATTACAGATTCAGGAGGAATGACATTACATTTGTTGTCAAAAAGAACATTTAAAAGTATATCTTAAAGTTCAGTGCTCTCTGTGATAGGATAATTCTATGTGCATTTACAGAAATCCAGTGATTACAGCTATCAAGGTAATTGTCACAAATCACTAAAGCTCGTGATGAAGAAATTGGAAAAAATCTACTACTTTTTGCAGGATGCATTGATAATTATTAGCGATTGGAATGCAAAACTTTGAAACAAAGGTGAAGGGATTGTAATTGGAAAAGAGATACTTGGTGATAGAAATGAATCTGGAGATCCAATGATAGAATTTTACAAGATGAAAGACTTCTTCATTGAAAATACCTTTTTTCAACTCCTGAAAAGGAGACTGTCCACACAGATTTGCCAGACAGAAGACACAGAAGAGTTTGGAGAAGCTCCATATCTCCAGTCAAGGCAAGACCGGGGTCTGATTGCAGAACAGATCATCAGTTGTTGGTACATAAGTTCAGATGGGAGGTGAAAAAAATTCAAACAAGTCTGTTAGAACGAAAATATGACCTTGATTATATTTCACCTGAATTTTGAGACTATCTCCAGAATAGATGTAAATCTGAATAACTCCAGTGTCGATATTCCTTTTATGGACCTGTTTATTGTTTGACTGCACACTGAGCCATGAAGATGAGCTCATTTCCAGACATGAGGAGCGATGAAAGGGCCCCAGCAGTTGCTATCTGCCCAGTAAGCTTGGTCTAATTATTATCATTTCGAACTTGGGTTCACATTGTCTCTCACACTATACGGGAATTTCTAATGCCATCCCTTTCAGAGCAGTTGCAAATGGCGATCAGGCGCTCCCTAGTTCTTCAAGTCTCCAGGTTGTGGACCAAATATTCATGTGATCAGTTAGTTCATTTGACTAATTATTTCCATCTTTCTTCTGGTTGTACCTTCAATGGCCAGTCACAAGATTTTAAGGCCTCTGTCCCTAATAACCACTGTAGGATTTAGAACATTGGTTTTGTTATGTCAACTGACTTGTTATCCCCCAAGACAATGGTCTGAGCCCCTAGACCCAGAGATTTTTTTCTTCAAGGGATTTGATTTTGTCTAAGATACTTGCATAAATTTGCCCCTTGTATGCTGTACTACTTTCAGACATATATTTGCAACAAATTTATATATTTAAATATGACAAACATCCACTGTTCATTCTCCCCCCCTTTTATATATACATATGAAAAATTGGTATTTTCCTCTTCTCCTTCCAAAATTTGTTCTGCTTGCTTGTCTATCCATGTATCTATTCATAGTCATAAAGAGCAAAGATTTCAATTTGAGGTCTAATGTGTGCCCAACACAAGACATAATATTTTCAGTTACCACATTTGCATCTGAAAACTGGGCACTAAGTTAGGAAACCATAGAAACATTGAAGACTTTGAGTTATGATGTTGGCAAAGAATATTGAAAATCGTATGGTCTGTCAGCAAAATAAACTACTCATTTGGAGGAAGCATAGATCCTTAGAAGTAGAGAGGATGAGACTTCCTCTCACACATACGTTGGGCATGTTATCAGGGAGACCAGAGCCTGGACATCGATGCCGTGTTTGGTAAAGTACTAGCTCACTGAAAAGAGGAAGATGGATTGACAGTAGGAAAAAAAACCCATAAAACTCCCTAGAAATAAAAATGGAGACTTTGGATATGATACACAGATGGTCCATAGCCTGGAGAGGATAGCATGCTTGGTATGATAAAGTAACAGCAAGGAAGAGATATTTTGATGGATTAAAAGAATAGCTGCAACAATGCGATCACATAAAACAATGACTGTAAAGATGGTCTTCGATCACATAGCATTTCACTCTGTTTTATGTAATGCTGCTATGAATTTAAACCAATCCAATGGCACATAACAATCACAACATGCATATGGTCATAATGTCCATTCAGACACTATCTGATGGCATTTATACCGATGACTGTTAAAAGTACTAAAGACATTCTGAAATTTTGGTCAGAGAATGGAGCATAGCAAACACAATAGATTTCTGCATGACAGACACATATGTCATGTCTCATGCAATCAATTTACAATATATGTGTCATAATAAATTATAGCATGTACTTCTCCGGACTTTGTATCTAAAAATTATGGTAACAAAAAAAGCTTTGAATCAAAAATGTCATTATCCAATCTCATGTATCAGTAGTCTCTGGAGTGTTATCTCTTCATTTAATTTTTTTTGAAAATATTGTTGTGAAATATGGCTTCACCATGTGGCAAAACCTGTCCGTGTGAAAGCAGCAGCAAGAAGCAATGGAAAAGCATCTGTTTGGATGTAAAAAATTGTTATTAAACATCCCAAATTTAAAATTCAGTAAATATTGTTATTGGAAATTTAGGGATGTCCCTCTCATCAATTAATGAATCTCAAAAACAAACAAAACATTTTCCATGCTGTTAAAGGCTCTGCTCCATTGAAATCTGCCCTTATCGCACACAGAGTAATCACAAATGATGTGGATTGAGGACCACACACGAAAGCAAATCACTTTCACCATAATGATGATTACTGCTAAGGCATGACGTTTGTTCAAAGTACTTGAAGATAAAGTAAGACCAGACTAATATATCAAATTTGTTCAAACTACTTGAAGATAAAGTGATCAGACTACTGTGTCAAAAATCACACAGCATCCTATTTCTCACAATATGTCCTATGTCTTATGTGATGCAAGACAGCACATGTATCCCTAGCTGTATTTATTTATATGTATATAATGCTGTTCCTGGTCCACTCTGACTAATGAAGATCCTTCAAGACAACTAGAACTGCCTCATAGAGTTTCTGAGCTAAGTTAGAATTGACAGGATGACAGTGCGATTTGTTTTTTGAATCCTCAGTAGGAAGTGCCTTACCAGTTCCTTTCACCTTTGAAGCCACTAGTGGGTGGCTTCAACACTGTGTGTGTCTGTCTGGATGTGCGAGGGGATTCAAAAATTTTGTGAAAAATTTTTTTAACTTTCAATTTCCACAAACTTCTCGATATGCATATGTATGGAATTTAATGAAATGTACATATACATAAATTCCATACATATGCATATAAATTCATATATTTGTACAAAGTAGCACATTAGCAATGATCATTTTATTATGGTGTGAGAGCACATATTCAAACCAGCTCAAGTGTTCATCAGTACTGACGTCTACATGCTTTCATATCCAGGAAAATTAAAGCAGCAGTTTAAAAAAAGAGGGAGTTGCTTCAGAAATGAGTTGCATCTAATTACTTACATAATGAGATATTCACAACATATTGTTAAGTGGCAAATAAAAAATTTAATATGATATACTGTAAATGATCCCTTTTGGTACAGCTTAGGAATGAATCATATCGTCAGGATCCCCAAACTGTTCTCTTTTCTATTACACTTTTGCTTCCCAGACATATGAACAAACTTTTCATAAAGGCCTTCCTTGTGTCCTAGGTTCCCCAGATACAAAGAAGCCTTTGAGTAATATCATATTGTGCTTGGGTGCTTGGGAATATGAATAATTATTAATTTGAGTTTAATCTGAGCTATTCTTAGTTCTTAAGAGAATAATATAAAACAATGCAGTTATTATTTTGAACTCAAACCAATCTTCTTTTAAGCATAACTCAAACAAATTAATTCAGTATTTTTATTTATCTCTATAAGATCTCACAGTTTTTCTTTCCATGGCTTTGTCATGCTATATCCTATATAAGAAAATCTAAGCTGCTATTTTTTTAAAAATTAGATACTATCTGATTAGGAAGAGAAACTGAATAAGCACCAGCTTCATAAAGCCTTTCAAGGTTAATATCTATCTATGCCAAATTGTCATTGGACTAATCTTTAAAGGTAAACAATAATTTTAATAGCAATTTACCTATTATACACATGCTAGTCATTTTTATATTTTTATTAGGTCTGCAAATAAATAAGAATGCCTAATTTTCATAATATGGATATTAATGTTCTCTTACCTATACTGGATTGTTTTTAAAGAATTTTCCCAAAATATATATGGCTTTTCTTTAGAATTTTAGAGAATCATCCCACACTCCAAATGTCTTCCCTTTAAGATATTTTAAAATTGCTAGTCAATAAAATAATAAACTTACACTGTCATAAATACTAGATTTCAGTAAACTCCATTTTTTATCATACAACCATGACTGGTTAAAAAAAAATTTCCATACAATAACCTAACTTTCAACTAGATCTCATTTATTCTATAATTTCCACAAATTGGTGCAAGTTTATCTATAAAAGTGTCTTTAGTAATCCTAAAGACTTTAAATAGTCACAAATCTATGTTATTATGTATAATATTATAGGAAAGCGGTCTAAAATTGTCATTAGATGCAAAGTATTTTACTAACTAAAGAAAAAAATGAGATACCTTTTCCCCCCAAAATCCATTGCCTTTGAGTTTATTACAACTCATTAGGACCTTATAAAGCAAAGTAGAATGGCATGACACCATTTCTATGGCTGTAAACTTCACAGAAGCAGAATGACATAAAGTTTTCCCACTGAGAAATCTGTTGAGTTCAAATTGCTACCCTTTCATTTATTAACTGGGGAATTAACCAAAACACCAATAGGACTCTTGCACATACACACACTCTCACACACATATTTACACACACATATTTCTACACACATCACACATGAGGGAGATTCAAAACTATCTTGGAAGAATAGTTTTTGAAACATAGATAAACTGTGTATACTATATTATACATTGTATATATAGTATATATGTAAACATGTGTGTATATGCATATATATGTAAACACACACAAGGGATTCAATAATTGTGGAAATAAAAATCCATTATTGATAAATGCTATTTCTTTACGAACACTGTGAAGTACTGCTGACATTGTCAGATAAGCATTGGACTGTTAACCCCAAGATCTGTGATTTAAACCCAGGAGCAGATATTCTTTCCTGTAAACATTGAAAGGTTCAAAAATCCTATATAGGATATCTATGAATCAGACTTTACTTGATGTCAGATGAACCTTGGCTCAAAGC
>NW_022106084.1:3008571-3028976 GCF_000313985.2 Echinops telfairi
AGACCCACAACCTCTTGAATGAGGGGGAGGCCCGGTCCCTTTGAAGGAGGACCCTGCTACATCAGCGAAGGTCTATACTGTTAGTCTTTCTTCTAGCCTTCCCCAAAGGGAGACCTGCGGCCTTTCACAAGAGTAACTGCTCACTGGGGGAAAGGAAATAATCAAACTTTTCGGGGATTACTGGACACTGGCTCAGAACTGACACTCATTCCAGGAGACCCAAAGTGTTTTGAAGGCCCACCAATTAGAGTTGGGGCTTATGGAGGCCAAGTTATCAATGGGGTTTTAGCTCAGGTATGCCTCACTGTGGGTCCAGTGGACCCCCTGCACCCATTCTGTGGTTATTTCCCTAGTTCCAGAATGCATCATTGGAAAAGACATACTTAGTAACTGGCAGAACCCCCATAATGGATCCCTGAAATGTGGAATAAGGACTATAATGGTAGGAAAGGCCAAAGGACACCATTAGAACTGCCATTGCTTAGGAAAATAGTAAACCAAAAGCAATACCGCATTCCTGGAGGGATTACAGAGATCAGTGCCACCATCAAAGACTTGAAGGACTGCTAGTCTCTCACAACTCTCTCTCACGGAAGTTATAGTTACACTGAGCTATTTGTAGTACTTTATAATTTAACTGTTCATTTCTTACATTATATATTTATCTGTATATGATTTAACAGTTCATTTCTTGTTATATATCTAATTACCTTTCTAAATAAATATATTTAATTATCAGCAATTTGGTTTTATCTCTGTAGAGAACCCTGTCTAACACACTGGCCAAATAAGGAGAGAACCTGGATTATGTGAAAAAAGAATGTGTTATCAGAAATAGAGGAAGACATTAAAAACTTGCAATATTTAGATGACACAATCTTGCTGGCTGAAAGTGAGGAAGACTTGAAATAATTGCTGAGTAAGAGAAAGGGTTTCAGTCTTCAGTACTGATTACAATCAATGTAGAGAGTAAAAAAAGCCCCACCACTTGACCAGAAGGTACCATCATGATCAATGGAGAAAAAATTGAAGTTGTGAAGAATCTCATCTTGCTTGAATGTCAATGAATGCTAAAGGAAGCACCACTTAAGAGATCAAATGATGCATTACATTGAGTAAATCTGCTATACACGTCCACTTTAAAAGGTTCTAAAGCGAGGATCTTACTTTGAGGCCTCAGATAACCTGATGCAAGCCATGCTGTTTTCAGTCCTCCCACATGCATGTGAAAGTTTGATGTTGAATAGGGAAGACCACAGCTCCAGCACCCCGTGTAAACAGCATATGCTGAAATCATGGCACCTCTCCTGGAGCCTTCTCTCACACCATCATCCTTTTCTGGCTTGATGAGCCCAGGCATACTGCCACCCTTGAAATTCCCCAGAGGAAAAACACAGTTTCTGTATGAATCATCTATCACCTTCACAGAAAAGGTTTCCTGGAGATCCTAGCCAATGTTGCTCTGACTCTAAGTCATTTTTAGCTATCTTATCCTTGTTTTTTCTTTTATAATTTTATTACATATCTTTATTGTAAAAACCAGTTTGCATGAGTTATTTACTGAACTTCAACAATTTCCTTAAAAATCCATCAACAAAATCTGAGTATACCAGAACATGTATACTGATACAGATAAGAGCTTGCAACATAGGGAATCCAGAACAGATAAACCCCTCAGGATCAATAAGGGAAGCTGTGATACTAGAAGAGTAAGAGTAGTGGGGTAAGAGTAAGGTGGAATCCATCACAATGATTGATGTATGCTCCCCCTCCCACAGGGGAGGGACATCAGAAAAGTGGGTGAAATGAGACAGTGGATGGTGTAAAACATGGGGGGGGAAAGGAAGAATTTATAAAATATCAAGGGGACATGGAGGATGTAGGTGGGAAATGAGGATCTGGTGCCAGGGGCTTAAGTAGAAAGAAAATGTTTTGAAAAAGATGATGACAATATATGTCCTGATGTGTCTGACATAATGTACATATGTATGGGTTATGATAAGAACTGTAAGAGCCCCCAATTAAAAAAAAGATTCAAATTGTTTTAACATAGAAATGTACTATATTTAATATTGTCAGTACCAAGAACAACGCCTAGCTATCCAATTAATAAAGTATTTAAAACATATAGCTCTATGTACTGTGAATAACAGTAATGCCTTGTGGTAGAGGGTGTTGTAATGCTGAGCCCCGGTGGGGCAGTGGGTTACGAGTTGGGCTTCAAACTCCAAGTATCGGTTTGAAACCATGAGCTCCTCCACAGGAGAAAAGTGTGACTCTGTCCCTATAAAGATACGCAGCTTCAGAAACCTACAGAGACATTTCTACTCTGTTTTATAAGGTAGCTGTGACTCAGAATTGACTTCATGGCAGTGAGGCCCACTTAAAAATGATATTTTGAAATTTGTCAAATTAGTAAGAAGTAAGACTTCTCTCTTTAAATCTTGCATTAACTATTTTCTAAAGACAACACAAACATGTAGATCAGGAGCAAGCAATAGCATTGTTCAATAAAGAATGTCACTGCTACATTTGCTGCCCATTGCACAGTTTTTGCATAGATGATGGAGCAGAGGGCACCATTTGGATCATCCAACAGACGAAGAGAAGCACAGTTAATGTGCTGTAATGATGGAGCAGCTGGAGCTGTAGAGACTAATCATTGCTAGTTACTGCACTTTTTCCAACTTGAATAGGAATTCTGAAAGAAGAGTTACAGAGAGCAAGAGATGGAAAGAGAACAAATTGCTTGTAATAGATGCTAAACTTGGATTCGTTGATCCTAAACAAGGAAAGTGGGCAAAGAAAAGACTCAAGCATAATATAGAAACAGATGGATATTTATCCGTTGTTTATTTACATCGTAGAGGTGTGAAGACAAAAAGGGAGAGAAATCTAATTCAAGACTTCTCCCTTCTTCATCATGGCATGAGAAGCAGAAGAGGAGAAAACAGATCCTGCGACGGAAATTAAGTGCTAGGCTACTGCCAGCTGTCTTCAGAGGCTTGCCCAGTTTCTGAGTGATTAAAAGAGAAGCTAAAAACTAAAATACCTCACCAGCTTATTCACATGGGGCTTTGATATTGGAGCGCAGTACCTGTTTGGGAGAGATGAAATTCACAAGTTTTCCTCATTAAGTTCCTCAGGGAAGTTAAACTACTAAAGATTATGATGTTACTCTTTCAGATATGATTTATTTAGGAATGGTACAGGCATGCACAATGCATGAAATATAACAGTTAAGATAAAAATGTATGTATAGAAACAACTTCGAAGTTCATGTTACTTATAGCAAAGGTACCAAAAGATAAAATACTAATATTATTGTGTCCATTAAAATGATTGAAATCACCAAGGTATAAACAGCTGCACTATAATTATATAACCTATAGATAATATTTGTGTTACAAATGCTAATTTAAATAAGTATTTTTATACTGAGGAGGTAATATTTTTGCAAATATTTCTCTTGAACCACCTTTGCAATAGCCTGTAGAAAGAGTGTTTTTAATGCATTACACTAATATATCTTCATCAGATAGACTCATTTAAGGAGCTAAAATTAAAAATCTAATTACAAATCTGGTCCACTCTCGTTTCTCTGAGTAAATATTAATTAGAACTATTACATCTGTCAAATGACAGCAAATATTCAGCCACCAAATTATTTCATTTCTACTTAAATGAAATAAATGCTGTTTAAGATTTTTGCAAGAGTTTCTTATATGATTTTCTTAAGACTACCTTTTTGTTAAAAAAGAAAACTGGAAAAAGGCAGGTGGTTAAAAGAATACTTCCGTACCGTGCTGCTGATATTTCATAGTATTAGTTTAACTAGTCTAACACAGGAATCGTAATTATTAAGGGACATTCTATTTATGTGTAACATTAACAGTATAAGTATTTGATACCAGCTCGTTTAAAGGGAAATATTAGCTCTTTAAATTAGTTAAAAATATAATTTCCAAGTAGTTTTCCTGAAGTTTGCTGGTCTCACCCAAAAGCTTACACATATCAGCAAACTAAGAAAGAGCCTGAAAATACATATTTTACATATGTATTTTCAAAACATCATATTTATTAACATCTTTCTATTCCTACTGCTATCCAAGCCATGGCTCTGGAGAGATGATGCTTCAGCAATAGTACCTAAAGGTAGCCTTCTATTTTCTCTTGGATTCCTCACTTTTTTGTCAAGTAGGGGTCTTATCAAGGATATTAGGAAGTTCTGCTGATTTTTAAATTCTTTAAAATAGTTTTTATGATTTTGGAATTTGTTAGAAAAATGACTGATTCCAAATGATAAAAAAATCATTTAGTTTCTTCTCCCTCCTATGTGAAGGAGCTACAAAATAGAATATTTCCTTGAACTTGTGAATGCCGTTTGTGGATATATAAATTATTATTTACTTCTATATCTATAAAACATCATTAAGGAGCCCTGGTAGCGTTGTGAGTCAGGCATTGGGTTGCTAACAGTAAAATTGGTGTCACAAAAGGGAGAAAGATGAGGCTGTCTGCATCCATAAGGATTTTCATTCTCAAAAACTAGAAATTTGCTATAAGTTGAAACTGACTCAGTGGCAGTGGGTTATTTATTTACATAATGAATATCTCAATTAAGGTGTACATCAATACATTTGTGAAAATATACCAACATTGTCTTTTAAAATATCCAATTCTAAAAAAATATATATATATATATCCAATTCTTCTTTTCGTCATTTCATTAAAGGCCTTTTTTTTCCTATTCCTCTTTTACAGCCTCTTGAAGTAAGCAACAAAAATATTGCTTTTAGCATGCCAGTTCAAATGTGCATTGGTTTACTTCAAATAAAACAATTTAACCATGTCTCTGAAATTAGTGAATAGTTGCAGTGAAGTCCTTTCATATAACACTTGTATTATTTTTATTGTGTCTTAACAAAGGAAGGGGGTGATATTTTTGTGCCACTGAAAAAAGTTATTTTGAGGAAAGGACTATCAAAATTATAAGCAAATTCAAATGAACTGCTTCCCATATCCTTGAAGTTTTGTTACAAGGTTATTGGAATGCTGCCTCATATAAAATTGAAGAGTTCCTAGGAAAAATTCTAACAGGAAAAGAAACGTGGCCTTTTGAGCATAATCCTGAGGACACAGCATAAGCACAGCTATGGCTGTCAATAGGTAGACATGATCCAGTTAAAATAAAAGTAGACCAGGCAAGAGGAAAATGATAGCAATAGCCTTAGAGAGCAGGGGCGGGGACTGGACTAAAGGCTTCTTGCCCTTTGACTTTCTGGAGGCCCAAATAACGATAACATTTGCTCATTACAAGTGATTTGAAAAATCTTCCAAATCTTTAGTAGATAAGCACTTGGCAAAGTTGCTCTTGATGATTTATCTCACCATCCAAGGGCAATTTTGCAACAATTTTGATGAGAACACATTATGCATACAATTTACAGTCCTCATTAACACATTCTGATTTCTTTTTAAGTTTTCTTATATTAGGAAAAATATCTTTAAAGGGTACCAATTTTTGGTTTGTTTGTGATGCAAAAAAGACTGCACTGGCATGGCTAAATTAGACCTCTGGTATGATTGCTTACAAAAGTACCTTGACCAATGTTGAGACTTAAAGTTTATCGCTTTATTTAATACTTGAATTCCATTTCCACAAGCTTTTGGTGTGGAGATTCCCTCAGTATTAATCTGCATCTCACTGGCTAGTAATGAATTATCTTTTTTCCAAATTTGATTTGGTGTTTGTCTTCACAAAGCCCAGTTTCTCAGATGATTGCTCAGCATTCAAATTGAATGAATACACTAAAAGGAGAAATTGTGACCCAAACCTTCCACACTTTAAGATTGGTCAATATTTGCTATTTGTTCTAATGACTGTCCCTTTGTACACGTGTCTACAGGAGCACAATCAAGTGTTCTGGAATTATTTTCTTCCCAATATTATCCACCGTTTCTTACGATCCATATCATGAAATGATTCTGCATAGTCAATGAAAAATAAGTAAATAACTTTCTTGTATTCTGTTTTTAAAAAGATAACCCTAATTCTAAGTCCTCTTCTGAATCAAAGTTTAATTTCTGGCAGCTTCATGCTGATATACAGAGCTGTGTTCATTAGAGATATTGGTCTGTAGTTCTCTCTTCCTGTGGGTACTTGCCCTGTTTGGTTATCAAAGTTATATTGGTTTTGTAAAATGAGTTTGGGAGTTTTCCATTCTTTTCTATACTCTAGAATAATTTGTGGAGGATCATTGTCAGCTCTTCCCTAAATGCTTGATAGAATTCTCCTGTGAAGCCATCTTCTCCGTGAGCTTTATTTGTTGGTAGCTTCTTGATAAACATATCTATTTCTTCTTTTCTATAGGTCTATTGAGGCGCTTGACCTCAAGCTGGGATACTTTAGTAAGGGATTGTTTTTCCAATGTATTTGTCCATGTTTTCCACGTTGTTGAATTCATTAGAATACAGACTTTCATAGTACTTTGTGATTATCCTTTTGATCTCATTGGCCTGTTGTGATTCCCCTTGTCTGTTGTGATTCCCCTGGTCTCATCCCTCATCCTGTCTATTGATGTTTGCTCCTTCCTTTCCTTTGTTAGGTTTGCCAACGGTCTATTGGTTTAATTGATTATTTCAAAGAACCAGCTTTTGCTGCATTGATCTTTTGCATTGTTTATTTGTGTTTCCATTGGTTTAACTCTGCCCTGATTTTTATTATTTATTTTCTTTTACTATTGGAGGAGTTGTTCTGCTGACTCTTCTAGTTGCTGGAGGTTTTGTGATAGCAAAGCAGTCATAAATCTCTCTTCCTTTTTCATATATGCACTTATTGCTATCAATCTACCTCAGAAAACTGCTTTCCCAGTATCCTATAAATTTTGAAACATTGTATTCTTATTCTCATTAGTTTCTAGAAACTTCCTAAACTACCCTCTTATCTTGGCCAGTACCCATTCATGTCACAGAAGATCACTATTCATCCTCTAATTGTTTGCCCTTGTTTTTCTGGTTGTCCTTTTATTAATCTCCAGCCTTATGGCGTGGTGATCTGAGAAGGACGTCTAAGTAATCTCTATGTGTTTGAATTTACTCAGACTTGATGAGTTGTGTCCCAGCATGTGGTCTATATTTGAAAATGAGCCACGAGTGCTTGAAAATAATGTGATTTTTTTTTTTTTTTTGCATTTGGAGGGAAGGTTCTTTATATGTCTATCAGGTCCCTTTTCCTAATTGTAGTATTTAGCTCTGTATCCTCCTTGCTGACCTTCCTTCCCAATGACCTATCTTTCTCTTATAGTTGTGTATTAAAGTCACCAACTATGATTGTTGAATCTGTGATTTCTTTTTTCAACTTTTGATTTGTTTGACATATTTTGCGGGTCTCTCGTTAGGCATGTATATATTTATTATGTTCACTGATTTCTGCTTTAGTGATCCCTTGAGCATTATATAGGGCCCCTCCTTGCCTCTTTTTATAGTTTGAACCTTCAGGTCAATTGTGTCGTAGATTAGGATTGCAACACCTGCTTTTTTAAAGTTGCCATTTGCTTGGTATATTTTCTGCCAGCCTTTTATTCTAAGTCTATTTTTTGCCTGTGAGCTTCTGATGTGTCTCTTGAAGACAACAGATTGATGGGTTGTGTTTTCCAAGCCAGTGTGCTAGCCTTTTTATTTTAGTGCATGGATTGAGACCATTGGCACTTTGTGTTATTATCATGATCTGTGGATTCACTGCTGTCATCTTGTGCCTTTTGTGTTGGGTGTTTTCCTAAGTCCCTTCATATCAGTGTGCTGTGTTTGTGTGTGGGGCTTCATACTTGCCTTCTTTTCCCCCTGAGGCCATGTTATCTTGGTACTTGTTATCAGTACATTGGCTCCTGGATGGAGTTGGGTTATATGGTGGTCTCCTACATATGTTTGGTGGATGTTGGTCTTCTGACAATAGTGAGTTGGCAAGGATCATCCACAAGGGTGGGTGCCTGATGGCATAAATTTTTGAGTTTTTCTTTGTCCTGGAAGACCCTATCTCTCCTTCTATCTTAATAGATAATTTGGCAGGGTAGAGGATTCTTAGGCAGGTCTCTATTTCTTTCAGCCTTAGGAAGATGTTACTCCCCTCTACATCTTATTCTGAAGTCACTTAGTGGCACTGTATCACGAAATGCATCAATGCTGTTCATAATGTTCCTTTGTGATGAATCCCACTGGAGTGAACTTTCTATGAGTTCTTATTCTAGGAGTTTCACTGAAATCTGTTCACCACTGGTGGACATTGTACATGAAACATTGGTGGCCTAGTTTCCAGTATCATAGCAATATTTATCCAGTAAGACAAGCTGATAGATGAATGGTGAAATATATGTACTATTATATGTATTATATACACTATTATATAAATACTATGATATATTAGATATGTGATTATATATTTAATTTTACGTTATATACCTATGTGTGTATATATATATATATATATATATATATATATATATATATATCCAGACATTAATGGATCAATTGACAAACTATAATATGGGTAGCATTTGTATAAAGGTATTGAATCAGTATTAAATTATTCACTCTCATATTTTTGTCATTATTATGTAAAACAATATATTACTCTTTGGAAAACAATGTTGAAAAATTAAGAATACAAGATAATGTATGTTGACATAGTCAAGTTATTCACTAGGAAAGAGAAGAAGAGAGAATAAAAAAAATATATAAATCAAGTAGGATGAAATGCTAAAACTAAGTCAATACAGGCAAATGAAAAATTTTGTAGTCTTTAAGAATATATTATAAGTTCTGATTATTAAACAAGATTTTTTTAATTATGTAAAACAACTTTATGAGTTTTGCAGCAAAAGGGGTTTTATAAATTTTAGAAATTCTGTTATAAGGAAAAAAAGTTTTATCTTACCCCATGTTAATTTACTGATATGATATAATTTTTTTCATAAAATATACAACAATTATCCTAAATATGTCTGAAGAAATTCCTCTTAATTTTGTCTTTAAAAAAGTTTTTTTGTCTTTAATCACAAAGTTTTTCTTTAAATAATATCTTTTCTGTTTCTAATTCCATAATCTCCCCTTTAAATTTTGAATAGTCAAGCCAAGCTCTTATGCATATGAATTACTCATCCAATTTTGAGCTAATTAGATTGTAAATAGCTTGAGCTCTTTCATATTTTAATCTCTATCTTAAAATAGATGTGAATATTTAATTGTGATAGCCTTCAATGAACAAATAAAATTACAGCCTCAGATAGATTTTATGTATACATAAGGTGCTCTGTTATGTCTTTTGAAATTAACACAATTCGCAGGTAGAAAATGTTCAACCAGGTGCACTTATTGCACCTTCTAACACAATGTTAATACTTTCATGATGAATACTATTTATTGAAATGCCTCATGTTTCAAGCTGATCTGTTTGAAAATATATTTCTGGGCAGCTTCTGGTAATGAGAAATGATCATGAATATGCACAACTAAATTCAATCTTGTTTTTACTTGGATTAGTTTCACAGTATCCAACTAAGGCTTTGTTGTTCAGAAAATAAACAATAGTTTTTGACATAATGCAGAATAAAGCAAGATTACAAGCAGTGGCCGAGGAGTGCCACCTTCTTAATTATTCTGATCTCTGTCAGCTTGCTACCTTTTGACGGATTCTAAAATTTGTTTCTGTTTTTAATATTTCCTGCTTTCTTCTCAGTGTATATTTTTCTATATTTTACCTAGTTTTTGATATTGCTGATGTTTTGTTCATTTGTTTGTTTGCTTGCAAGATTTTCGGTTAATGAAATCTAGGATGGGTGGATCTATAAAGACAGTACTGGATTGATAATGGCCTGGGAGCATGAAGAAGAGGAAGGGGGGATGGGGGGAATTGAGAGCTAATAATGAATATAAGAAAAAAATATATTATGAAATTGACTGTGGTGATGATTGCACAACTCTTCCTAATATAACTGAATGATTAAATTCTATGGTATGGGTAGTATATGCCAATACAACATTTTAAAAAATAAAAAGAAAGAAGAACCAACACTTGATCTCTTTAAACACTTTGTCAATGTTGAAGGATTGTAAATGACAGGTAATCCCATTATCTGAACAGATATGAGTCACAAAGTCGAATGGAAAATAAAACAGATCATCTTTGTTTAAATTTCATGGGCTCTACTAAGACATCACTTAGTACCCTCTTTTCTTCAAAGGAAGACTGTATTTTATATTTCATCTTCTTAGCTTCTCATATTTCCCTTATAATCTATAATCTGCTGCAACACCATTCCAGTAATATTCTCACTGTGTTGGACATAACCAACAATCTAATGTACCGCATCTACTTTCATATATACCCTTTATAACTGTGTTCCTTAAGTGTATGAACATTTTCTTATAGTCTCCCATGTCTTAAATGGAAAACACTTCTTTCTTTCTTTTTAAAGTCATTTTATTGAGGGCTTGTACAACTCTTATCACAATCCATACATCCATCCATTATGTCAATCACATTTGTACATTTGTTGCCATCATCTTTTCAAAAGATGTCCTTTCTACTTGAGCCCTTAGTATCAGCTCCTCATCCCCTACCCCCTCTCAAGAACCCTTATAATTAATAAAGTATTATTATTTCATGTCTTACAATAACAAATGTCTCACTTCACCCACTTTTCTGTTGTCCATCCCCAGAGAGGGGGTTATATGTAGATCATTGTGATAGGGTCCCCTCTTTCACCACCTTTCCCTTACCCTCCTGGCATCTCTATTCTCATTGTTGTTTCTGAGGGGCTTATCTGTCCTCTGTCCTGGATTCCCTGTGTTTCCAGCTCTTATCTGTACCAGTGTATACCCTCTGCTGTAGCCGGATTTGTAAGGTAAAATTAGGATCATGATAGTGGGGGGGGAGAGAAAGCATTAAAGAACTAGAGGAAACATGTATGTTTCATCGGTGTTACACTGCACCCTGACTGGCTAGTCTCCTTTCTGTGATCCTTCTGTAAGGGAATGTTCAGTTGCCTGTAGATGGACCTTGGGTCTCTACCCTGCACTTCCCCTCTTTCACAATGATATTATTTTTTGTTCTTTGATGCCTGATACTTGATCCTATGGACACCTCATGATCACACAGGCTGGAGTGCTTCTTCCATGTGGGCTTTGTTGCTTCTGAGCTAGATGGTCGCTTGTTTACCTTCAAGTCTTTAAGACCCAAGATGCTGTATCTTTTGAGAGCCAGGCACCATGAGCTTTCTTCACTGCATTTGCATATGCATCTACTTTGTCTTCAGCAATCATGTCAGGAAGGTGAGCATCGTGGAATGCCAGTTTAATAGACAAAGTGTTCTTGCATTGAGGGAGTACTTGGGTAGAGGCCCAATGCCCATCTGCTACCTTAATACTAAGCCTATGAATAATACCTTACTACTAAACCTATAAATATAGTTTTAGTATTTACATAGATGTACATAGATCTATTTCCCCATCATCATATATAAATATATTTACATATGTACATTCCTTTGCTTGCAGTACTATCAGTAGTTCTGATTCTAGCACCACCTAGTACTTCAGCTTTGGTTCCTGTGCTTGAATATAATCCCAACCATCAGCTGGATCAACTGTTTTCCTACTTCTAAACAGAATCATCTGTATTACTATAAAAAAATTACTAAAGGAATCATCATTTTTGCTATCTTTATCAACCTCTACTAAATGTTCAAGCCCACTTTCCTTATCAGGAATTCTACTTAATCTGTTTTCTCAACCACTCACTTCATATTAGCAGGAATGTGTACTCACCAATATGTAGCTGATTCTGAATCATAGTGACTCTATAGAACAGAATAAAACTATATGTGCCGTTTTTGAGTCTGTAATTTTAAAAGGCACCAAACCCAATTCACTGTTATCAAGTCTCTGCTGATTCCTAGTGACTCTACAGCACAGAATTGAACTGCGCACGCAGTTCCGAGACTGGAACTCTTTCTCCAGTGCAGTCCTGATGGAAGAGGGGCCATTCAGATCAGAGGCCAACTGGTAACCAATACCCGCCAGGGCTCCTCACACCACCATACTGTTTTACCTAGAAGCAGCTGTTGAGTTTCGCCATAAGACCTTGCAGTTAGCAGCCTAACACTTAACCCACAGCACCACCTGAGTTCAACTGGACTTATCCATACACTACCAAAGGAAGGGAAGCCTTGGAATGATGCTTTGTTTTATTATTCATAGGATTGTTGAGTATGAATCATCCTTAAACTATGTAACACGTGTTTTTCTTGTGAAAACAAAATGTCTTTAAGGATAATTTAGTATGCTTTCTCCATTCCCTAATTTCATTTTTAGTACACAGGCTAATTCACCCTATTCTCTGCTCCAATCATTATACAAAAACAGCACTTATTGGAATTGCTGAGGACCTTCTGGGGTTAATTCAAAATTGTATTTTTAGGTTTCTTAATTGTTCTTTGGAGCACTGCCTTTTTAAAGTTTTAAAAGAATTTTGCCTCTTCCCATCTGTACCACGTACAGATGGGAATTGGAAATGCAGGGAATCTAGGACAGATGAACCACTCAGGACCAGGGGTGACAGTGGCGATACCAGGAGGGAAAGGGGGTGTAGAAAGGGGGAATTGATCACAGGGAGCTACATATAACCTCCTCTCTGGGGGATGGGCAACAGAGGCAGTGTAATATAAGATATAATAATAATTTATAAATTAACAAGGGTGCATGGGGGAGGGGGCAGAGGAAGAGAGGGGGAGGGGGGGAAAAAGGAAAATGAGCTGATTCCGGGAACCTAAGAGGCAAGTGAATTTTGGGAATGATGAGGGCAACAAATGTATAGATGTGCTTTACACAATTGATCTATATATTGTGATGAATTTTATGAGCCCCAATAAACTGATTAAAAAAATTTTTTTGCCACATAAATTATTTTGCTTATGCCATTTTTCCTTGATTTGATTTTCTAGATTATAGTCTGTCCAAGCTTTGGACATTCTTAAGCGGCAGTACTACCATCTCTCCTCCTTTCAATATCTAGTAATACATGTTACTAGAGCCCTATAGCTATCTCTCTGTCAATATTCTTCCCCTTTATGTTAACATTTCTTCATTGAGCAGCTGACTCAGATGCTAGCTGTCCATTGATAACTAAAGCTAGTAGACATTTTCTTGACATACAGTAGATACTTCAATATCTAATTAAGTAAATAAAAGAAAACTAAATTTACATTGAACTTCAAGTTACATTCACATATTTCAGATAAATTTGTAATGTTTTTCTGCATCCAGTAACGCCTAGAAAATAAACCATTTTGCAGTGTTTCCTATCTCACTCATCGAGCCCCATATCTGTCTTCCAGTACATGACAAATACAGAGAAATCATACTTACTTGTCCTCTCAAATCATATTATTTTATCACAGTGCCTTCTGTGTATCTCCAAAATATTCCCCGAACCCAAATTCATTTCATTTGTATTATTCTCTCATTAGCTCAATTTTCCATCATGCAATCACTGTGCACTGTAACTGTAAGAACACTCAAATATTTTCCATTCTGATCTTAAATATTATTTCTGATATGCCAGTTAATCTCATTAGAAGATTTTCTTTCCCTAATATATTCGTCCCACTCTCAATTAGTTCCTAGCTAGCTAACTTTCATCCTTAGATACTCCTTGCTATCAAGTAAATGCCCCTAGGACAGGATAAAGTTGCCCCTGGGAGTTTCTGTGACTCTAATTCTTTATGGGAGTAGAAAGCCCCATCTTTCTTCCACACACTGCCTAGTGGTTTGGAATTGCAGACCTTGTGGATCACAGCCCAATACGTAAGCCACCAGGTCTGCTTTCATCCTTAGATATATTTCAATATTACTTACTCAAGATTCAGTGTTACGTACTCAAGAATACTTTCATGACTGATGAGTAAAATGAACCCTTAAAAGGAATGTAAGTAGAGGTTTATGATATTTTATTGAGGCAACTTGCATAGTTTATGTTAGTTTATACAAGTACACTACAGGATTTATAAGGCGTGGCCATATCGGTTACTTGACTATTTCATCCTTAGAGACTAGTCAAGTCCCTGGCACAAAGTAGGAACTTAATAATTTCATGTAGCATTCATATATGAATGAGAAGACATAAATATCTGTTTGGTTGGTCGGTTTCATGGCAAGAACGCAGTAAACTGTACAGAGGTGGTCAGATCTGACCCCCTCTGGATTCCCTTTTGCAACAAGGCAGGAGTCAGACATGTGTCCAGTGGATCCTTCTTTACCTTTTCTGACACTAACCATTCCTACGTGGCACTCTCCATCTATGCTGGGCTCAAACATTGTTGCAGTGACCACACAGAATTACAGACAATATTTACAATCATAGGAGTTTATTTTGGATGGTAATAGATTGCCACAAGTCAAGATCAGTTAGCAGTAAGGATGCTGACTTTAGTCCACAGCAACAGGTTTCCTTAGCCAGCAATCAAGTCTTTCTCTGTTCTTAGCCTCTCAACTACATTGGCACTTGGCTCTTGCCTCTGTGAGAAAGGAGGCCAGCTTGTTACTCTGTATTACACTCCTACCATATCGGGCCATCATCTCTGGTTCCTCTGGCCTTGGCCGCTTCATAGAGAAATTTGAAACAGGTTCTTCCCGGCATTTCTCGCAGTGTCCAGACATGGTTCTAATACATCAAGGAATAACTTGGATGGAGGTGTGGTTTTTTTATCTTATAGGCAACCATACCTACAAAGAAAGTTAAGGAGGTTATGTGTCTTAGGCATAACCTCTAGCAAATTATTATTAATGATAAGCCCAACCCTAATATTATAACAGAATACACTAAAAATTGAGATTATAGCCACATGCTCAGAGTCCAGAATTATAATTATAATATATCACATAAAGAATTATAAATAGAAGGGTCATAATAATTGACCACATGCTAGAAAGACAAATAATTCAGTACATATCTTATTAATCTAAAAAAAGGTAATACAGAACTCAGCTAGCCATTAAAGCCATCAGAATTCTGACTCACAATATTAGCAAAATGTGCTATATGATTATTTTGTAAGGGCCACACATATTTTAGGGACATTAGGGATACATACTCATAATATAATTATATATGTTCTTTAAAAGAAATGTACAAATATCTAATTTGTGAGTTAAATCAACTCAGTCAAGGCTTTTCTACAGAGAATTAAAATAATTTTTCAAATTGTTTTTATAAGACTTAATATAGTAACAGAAATTAGAACAAAAGTTCGAATGCTGAAATGTCAGTCATCTGAAGTAGAACAATTAAACTCTCAGGATTAGGAAGGGATTTGTTTCAAGATCTGGGATGGAGCAGAACTTATGAGGGCTGTTAACTTGTTAAGGGTATGTGAATGGGAAAAAATCAGGAATAAGTAGCCAACTAGATAACTATCATTTTTCTATGTCTTCAATGAGGTTTATAAAAACTGTAATTGTAAATAATTTGTGATTAAATCCTTTATTGCGTGCCTGGAATGCAAATGTTTTGGTTGATAATTTAATATAATCCATACGGTTTAGATACCAGATGTTCAGGTGACTGAATAGATAATTTGTTTTAAAATTTAGAAACTCCAATATCTTTCTGCTCTGTTTGCAAGATATCCTCAATATGGTAAGGCAGATAGGTGCCAATATCCTGATATTCATTATAATGTTCATAAAGAGGATACATGCATGTCAGCACACAGAAATGTATGATGCCATTATAGATAGACTTCCCCATAATAATGATATCATGTATCTAATTTATTGTATCCTCTTTAAAATATGAGCATGTTTTAGTCGTATGCTTCTAGACAGGTTTTTATATCAAATGGATGCTTTTATTCTTAAATCAATTTGTGAAAAGGTCATGTAATGAGTATATGTTGTTGTTAAAGGCCATTGAGTCAGTTCCAACTCACAACGACCCTGTGCACAACATAACATAAAACATACAATGGAACGGTTATACAGTAATATGTAATTAAGGGTGCTGATTACTTGTGTCATACAGGTTAATTCTGATTGCTCAAAACATTAAGAATTAAGTGTGTGAATGGATAGTCAAGGAGCTTAACAGTTATTTACATACAAGAAACCAAGTTATCTAAAAACAGCCCAGTCAATTAAAAGTTTGGGTCATAGTAACAAATTTAATTCAGAAAATATGCCTTGACCTGTAATATATACAGTATGAAGTAATTATAGTTGGGAAATGCAAAAAGTTGTCAGATTGGATCTTTACTCTCTGAAAATTTCTATTGAGAACAGGTAAGTAAATAAATAAGGAATAATCTTTATCTTGAATCTACTCATAGTTTTCAATGTTGAATTATGGAATTGTTATTGTGTTAAGCTGGATTTCTAGAGATAAAAAGCCAGTGACACTTCTATGTGTATAAAACAAGAAATTGCATCAGAAAGAAATTTATATCCAGGGGGTAGCTCACACTGCCATAGAACAGGCAAGCCCAGTCAGACTCAAGTCAGTGGGTCAGATGCAAAGCAAGGAGGCACTTTCAAACTCATGGAGCTGCCAGCTGAAGAACCAGGATTGAGGACAAACCAGGAGGCAGAAGACCAAAGGCTGGTGGAGGCAGTCTTTCGGTGGATCCAAATTCATCCAGCAACGGGGAAATACATATGAAAATAAATGAAACTCTCCAGTCAATCGAGGAAAGCTGCTTTTTAAAACCAAAACCCAAATCAGCGGCATCCAGTCGATATGACTCAAAGAAATCCTACAGGACAGGACAGGACTACGCCTGTGAGTTTCTGAGATTATTCCTTTTCAAGAGAGTGGGAAGCCTTGTCCTTTTCCTGAGGAGTGGACCCGTAGTTTCAAATTGTTGGTCTTCAGGATTGCAGCCCAATAGGTAATTGCAATGCCACCAGTGGTACCAGCTTTTTAAAGAGAAAAGTAAAATAGATAAAATAAGAGTGTATACAGCCTGGTGTCTTATGAAACTGGTGACCAATAATAAAAGCAGAGATGTAAGCAATAGTTTGATTCAAACAGAGGCAGGAAACTCCAAGTTAGTGCAATGTGAACATAACGGAGTGTTGTAGATGCAGAACAAGAATGAAAAAAGTACAGAACTACCAAGATCTTACCACAACTTGATTGGAGAAGCTGTGCTCTTTCCAAGTAGAGAGGAGAATGTGGACAATGCTTAGAAGGCAGCAGTTGCAAAGGCTTGTTTTGGAATCTTCAGTGGATGATACAGAAAAAACAAACCAACCATAAAATAAAACAGTAAAGGAGATTGAATAGCAATTAGCATTATAACTTTAGGTTAGTGGCAGCTACATATTTGTATATAGCACTAATAATTATGCATACTACACTGTTTATAATTTGTCCCTTTAAGCTCAGGGAGCATATGCACATGACTTTTTGTAAGGGTTATATGACTAGATTTTGCCAAAAACATTACATAAGCTGAGCTTGTGCGTGTATATGTTCTTAGAGTATGTGTGTAAACGGAGAGGTTTTACACCTTTTTATTTTTTTAATCATTTTATTAGGGGTTCCTAGAACTCTTATCACAATCCATACATACGTCAATTGTGTAAAGCACATTTGTAGATTCATTGCTTTCATCATTCTCAAAACATTTGCTCTCCACTTAAGCCCCAGCATCAGCTCCTCATTTTCCCCCTCCCTCCCAGCACCCCCTCCCTCATGAACCCTTGATAATTTATAAATTATTATTTTGTCATATAATGCACTGTCCGATGTCTCCCTTCACCCACTTTTCCATTGTCCGTCCACAGGGAGGAGGTTATGTGTAGATCCTTGTAATCAGTTCCCCCTTTCCAACCCACCCTCCCAGTACCACCCACCCCACCACTGGTCCTGAAGGGATCATCTGCCCTGGATTCCCTGTGTTTCCAGTTCTGATCTGTGCCAGCATACAGCTTCTGGTATAATCATATTTGTAAGGCTGAATTAGGAACATGATAGTGGCAGGGGGAAAGGAGCATTTAGGAACTAGAGCAAAGTTGCATGTTTCATCGTTGCTACATCGCTCCCTGACTGGTTCGTCTTCCCCCCATGACCCTTCTGTAAGGGGATGTCCAGTGGCCTACAAATGGTCTTTGGGTCTCCCCTCCACACTCCTCCCCTCATTAACAATGATATGATTTTTTTTGTTCTGATGATGCCTGATACCTGATCCCTTCGACACCTCATGATTGCACAGGCTGGTGTGCTTCATCCATATGGGCTTTGTTGCTTCTGAGCTAGATGGCCGCTTTTTTACTTTCAAGCCTTTAAGACCCCAGACACTCTATCTTTTGATAGCTGGGCACCATCAGCTTTCTTCAACACATTTGCTTATTCACCCACTTTGTCTTCAGCGATTATGTCGGAAAGGTCAGCATTATAGAATGCCAGTTTAATAGAACAAAGTATGCTTGCATTGAGCGAGTAATTGAGTGGAGGCCCAATGTCCATCTGCTACCTTAATACTAAACCTGTAAATGTATGCACATAGATCTATTTCCCCATCCTCATATGTAAATATATTTACATATACACATGCCTTTATTTAGACCTCTATAAATGCCCTTTGCCTCCTAGTTCTTTCCTCTATTTCCTTTGACTTTCCTCTTGTTCCACTATCATGTTCAGTCTTCATTTGGGTTTCAGTAATTCCTCTTGGTTACATTACCCTTGATCACACCCTACCATGTCTCCTACACCTTCTTCACCACCAATTTGGATCACTTGTTGTTCCCTTTTCCCTGGGTTTGTTAACACCACTACCTTTCCCCCCACCTGCCACTTGCCCTTGTCCCCCTGGAACTGTCAGTCCTGTTGTTTTCTCCTCCAGATTGTTCATCCAGCCTATCTTATTTAGACAAACCTGCAGAGATAATAACATGCACAAAAACAAGACAGAGCAAAATCAAGCAACAAAATCAAACAAAACAACAAACTAATGGCAAAAATGTTTTTAAATGTTAGTTCCCACTTCAGAGGACAGCACTGAAGCTATAGCTCAGGGAGAGGGACATATATGATCAGAGCACACGGGAGCAAATGAACTGGGAGGAAGAGAAACTGGAGCACATGCTGGCCCACAAAGCCCTGAAGACAATATTCCTGCTCAGAGCAGCCAATGCACAGAGAGGACCATATGGCCAGCCCCACTATGAGACACGACATCCCTCAATGACCCATAATCTTAGTGGGGACAACACTGGAGACCAGTGTAGTAATTGCACCTGATCTGACCCTACCACATGGAGGCAAAACACTAAGGTTGTGCAACAGAGCAGCAAAGGGGACAGAGCAAGGAACTCCCAAGAGGGTACCAAACTAGACTTTGGGGCCAGGGCATGGCACTCCATTGGACTTAACCAGAAAGCACTCCTAAAGTTCAAGAAACAGACCTTGAACTATTACAGGCTTTTCTTTTTTCTTTTTTTGGTCATTGGTATTTGTTGTTGTTGTTTTGTTTTGCTCTGTCTTGTTTTTGTGCATATTGTTATCTCTGCAGGTCCATCTAGATAAGATAGGCGGGATAAACAATCTGGAGGAGAAAACAATAGGACCAAGAAATTCAGGGGACATGGGAGAAGGGGAGGTGGGGGAAAGGAAGTGGTGTTAAGAAACTCAGGGACAAGGGAACAAGTGATCCAAAATCAGTGACAAGGAGGGTGTTAAGAGGCCTGGTAGGGATTGATCAAGAGCAATGTAACCAAGAGGAATTACTGAAACCCAAATGAAGTCTGAGCATGACAGTCAGACAAGAGGAAAGAAAAGGAAATAGAGGAAAGAACTAGGAGGCAAAAGGCATTTATAGAGGTTTAAATACAGGCATGTACATATGTAAATATATTTATATATTACAATAGGGAAATAGATCTATGTACATATATTTATAGTTTTAGTATTAAGGTAGCAGATGGACATTAGGCCTCCACTCAAGT
Organism: Echinops telfairi; assembly: GCF_000313985.2. Taxonomy (NCBI): domain Eukaryota; kingdom Metazoa; phylum Chordata; class Mammalia; order Afrosoricida; family Tenrecidae; genus Echinops; species Echinops telfairi. The sequence goes on from NW_022106084.1 coordinate 3,028,573, forward strand.
ACTCCCTCAATGCAAGAATACATTGTTCTGTTAAACTGGCATTCTGTAATGCTCACCTTTCCGACACAATCGCTAAAGACAAAGTGGGTGAATAAGCAAATATGGTGAAGAAAGCTGATGGTGCCAGCTATCAAAAGATAGAGTGTCTGGGGTTGTAAAGGCTTGAAGGTGAAAAAGCGGCCTTCTAGCTCAGAACCAATAAAACCCACATGGATGAAGCGCACCATCACACCAGCCTGTGTGATCATGCGATGTCAAAGGGATCAGGTATCAGGCATCATCAGAACAAAAAAATCATATCATTGTTAATGAGGGGAGGAGTGTGGAGGGGAGACCCAAAGACTATTTGTAGGCCACTGGACAGCCCCTTACAGAAGGGTCATGGGGAGGAGATGAACCAATCA
>NW_022106084.1:3030328-3053365 GCF_000313985.2 Echinops telfairi
ACTTACTATGGTAAATTAGACATTACCGTATTCAGTAATATCACATTATATAAAATTATATATAATGTTAGATATGATAATTCAGTTTGTTTTAAATAATATTGCAAAATAACAGAGCAGAAGAATAAAATTCTTTTAAATTGTGCTCAAAATTTTGCATAGTATTGTCTCCTAAGTTTTACTTAGAAACCAAGAATGTACTCACTGAAACCCATTGGTATGAGAAAATTAATGACATCCTAAAAATCTTAATATTTAAACAGAAAAGAAAATTAGTACTGAAACAAATTTGACCCATTATTTCTTAATATATTGGATGATATCTATTTACAAATAGATCATATACTTGTAACACTTTAATATATTTTAAAGATACAATGCTAAATATCATATAACATAAAAATTCACTACACATATAAGAGAGGGAAAATTTTTATACATGAGAAATAATAAATTAAAATCTTTCAGATTGTTTTATATAGCTAAATCCAAATAAAATCTCTGCCAAATCCAGAAATGATTTACTCTTATATGAATTTCCATTATTAGAAAGAAATCTGCTTTACTTTTTTTAGGTTAGACCACACTGAATAATTATTCTTGTGGACAAAAACTACTAAGTACGAAAGGGCTTCAAACAGTTCATGATAAAATGTAATTAAACGATAAGGCATTTCCCCACAAACGTTCTGAATGTCCCCTTATAAATGCAATAGATAGAGAAACAGGTCTTAAAGCTTCTTCTTTGAGGAATGAATTAATTCTAGTTTTTGACAAATGTGCTATTTTATTTCGGATTTATGTAAGTGTTACTCATCATTTATATACTTCTCTTGCAGTATAGTGGTGTATTCAGTTTGAAACTACGGACCACTCTACGGGGAAAGGACATTCTACTCCACAGAGAGTTAGAGTTTGGAATCCTACAGGGGCAGTTGTACTCTTCCCTACAGGGTCACTGTATGAAGGGATCATCTTGAAGGCAGTGCGAATCATATAGGACTTCTGTGAACAGCAGGGAAGTGATCACTTCCGGCTTCCGGGTAGCCATGACGCAGGGGTCTGACGTACTTCCACGGTCCTTCCCTTACTTACTCTGACAGCCATCATTCCTCTCACTCCACTCTACATCTGTGGTGGGTTCGATAATTCCTTGACAAGCCGCACAGAATTCACCGATCATACTCATAATTAAGAGACTGTGTTAGGGAAGTTGCAGCCATGGCGGTGCATTATTGCATGTTAGGCTGTGATCTGCATGGTGGAAAGTTCAATCCACCTGCCACTCCTCAGGAGAAAGACTGGGCTTTCTACTCTTGTAAATAGTTACAGTCTTGGAAACCTAGAGGGGGGTCACTTTGAGTCAGCATCGACTTGATGTTAGTGAGGTTTTTTGATTGTTTTGAAATTAGGGAAGTTAATAGGTAACCACATGTTAGAATCAGCAAACACTAAGGATACAGTCATTACAGGCCCATAGCAACACTTCTCCCTAGCCAGCAGCATCACTCTTTCTGGTCCTCAGATTTTCAGCCATGTGGTCCCTTGGTCTTTGGGTCAATGGGCCATGAAGGCAGCTTGTTGGTCTATCTCACAGCCCCATAGCCTCAGTCCAGATGAGAAGGAGTAGCCCAGAGACTCAGCACTGCTTGTCTGACACATCTGGTTCGGGAGGCTTCCACTACTTCAGACAGAGACCGTGGAGGTTCTCTTCCAAGGCCTTGAGATTTTTCTCTGAGCCCCAGACGACTCTTATCCACATACAAATGGCTTTGATGGAAGTATGGTTTGTCTTTTACTTGACCATACCTCCAAGGAAAATAAAGAATAGCATCTTAAGTCACACCCTCTATTAACATAGAATCTTAAAGATGTCCGCAAGGAAAAGAATGTAACTTGGCTAACATGCTTCAATAATCAAAATAAAATGGACTGTCATGGAATTGATTCTGATTCATAATGACCCTGTAACGACATAGAACAGCCCCTGCTAGTTTCTCAGACTATAACTTTTTATGGGAATAGAGAGCCACCCTGGCTTTCTCCCATGCAGAAGCTGGTGGTTTAGAACTGCTGACTTGGTGGTTAGCCTAAACACTATGCCACTAGGATGCCCTTACCCTCTATTGAAGTCAGGTCTTCATCCTACCCTAATTCTGTCCATTAGGATCAAAATGGGATTGTAGCTGAATTACAGAGTCTAGCATTATAAGACATCACATAAGGAGTTATAGCTAAAGGGCCATGTTAATTGACTACATCTGAAGCACAAAAAATAATAATACATTTTACTTATAAAAGGGTTAATTATATCAAAACATGTACTAGACAAACTAGCAAATTGCCTTTAAAATTGTCACTGGTGCTTTGTTTTCCCCTTAATTACAGGTTTCTGGTTTTTCTGACTAGCCTATATTCTCATTTAGATATTTGTGAAGGGTATATCTTTGGAGAAAAACAAAAAGAGGTAGATGTCCTCAAAGGCTTCTGGGTTGGGATAAAGAATATAAGACCTACCCCTTTTTGACATGAATTAATAAGCAGTGGAGAACATACCAAAGGAGAAGATGAGGGCTCATTGTTGTGCTTGATAATACTGTTTGTTTCTGATCTTCCCTGGTGCAAATGTAAGGTTTGCTTAGTGGTTTTTGTTATGTTAACAGAAAGGTATTTTCTACAAAATTCTCACTTACCAACCCTTTCATTGAAATGCAAAGCAAAGGGTTAGGCTATAGGAGAAAGGAAAATCTTTGGTCACTACTGAGAGGAACCCATGGGCCCTTGAAATTAAAGGAAAAGGAAGAAAAGTTAAGCTTACTCGTTGTTTTAAAATGTTCCAATATTTTGTTTTACTGTTTCTCAAGAGCATTTTAGTGGACTCTTATAATAAATTTAGTCCATGTCTTATTAATTTTCTAAAAATGTGTTCTTTCATTCAAAGTCACATCTGAATACAGGCTCTTCTGAGTACAGATGGGAAATCTTATTCATCTTGATCATGCCCCTTGGTGCTATTTCCTAAATAGAATTTGAAATGACTGTCAAGAAACCTAGTCTAGCTAGATAAATGAGCATGAATAGAAAGCTACATCCGAATGTAAAGAATAAAAGGGTTTCATCCAGGATTGTGGTCATCCGTGACAAGAGATAAATTATATTTACATATTGTCAACAGTATTTCACAATTACCTGCCTCTAACAATCACTAAAAAGGAGCCCAAATGAGTTTTACGTGCACGTGAAAATGAACAAAACCTCTGCTGCTTCAGTGGGGACAAGGAACAAAGGGACTCAATTGGAATGTTCCGATTCTACCACCGGCAGCTTAAAGGGGTCCTGTCAGGCCTTCCCTTCAAAGGCATCCAGGCTCCAGCAGCGAGGCATTTCAGAGACAAAGGGTCTCACCTGCATTTTTATGAAAGAGCACCTCTCTCATCCCCACAAGGCTGGAGTTGAAGGGCTTGATACCTAACAACCCAATTATCCATATTCTAGGAACTCCTTGTGTGTAATCTTTCTATTGTTCAACTTCTGTGGTCACCTCCTGGTGAGAGATGAGATATACATTCAGAAGGACTCAGACTTTAGAGTTCAGTGAAAAGAAATTTCCATAGATCATTCATGAAACCACTTCCTTTCCACATACTTAATTATGCTTTTATTATTTAAGATTGTAAACATTGTGTATTATTTTTAAAAATACTTGTCACTCAATATATTTTTATTTTTGATGCACTTAAACAAATATACACTGTAAGTATTCTTTTCCTCACTTTTTACACAAAAATAATCTCTAAAGCCATGCATGTATTTGTAGATCAGCAGATAGTGGAGAATTGCACAAAATCCAGAGATTCATATTTGGAAGAAAATCATTCTGTCTTCAGGAAAAGGATTTCTTTCCACACTCTAGATCTGGATTCTGCCTCATGGAATGTAATTCTCAATTCACCCAGAGAGCCCCTTGATTTCTTTTTCTTTAAAAAACTATAGGTAAGAGTCACATGGACTGCTTGTTAAAAATATAGAGCTCCCTTTCTTATCCTGAAAGTTTCTGATTCAATAATTCTGAGTATAGAAATGTGCATTTTTATCAGGCCCCACAGGTGACTCTTACATGACCAGAAAGCTGCAGACTTTAAACACTCTTCCAGGTGCTATACACCAAGTTTTGAATAGCATATATTCACAAAGAAAAAGAATAATATGTACTGCTTTTAATAGCAATCATGATCAGATTGGATACAATATCAAATATTGCAAGGACCAAAAGAGGTGCTCATCCTACTCATTGTATTAAAATCCTAAACTTTTTTCTTTTTCTAAGTTATTTTCTTTTAAGCTAGGTTGTCCTCAACTTACATTCAATGCTGCAGTGCTGACATTCAATGATCAAGGCACGACTAGCCCTTGTCTTCTAATATCCATCGATTAGACCTTTCTTAGTAAAGCATTCAGTGTTTCCTCACTTTCTACACAAAAGGAGCTCTAAAATCGTTCATATATTTATAGATCAGCAGACTATGGAGAACTGCACAAAATCCAGGGATTCACATTTGGAAGGAAATCATTGTCTTCCAGAAAAGGATATTTTCCCCTGCAATCTAGATCTGGATTCTGCCTCAAGGGTTATAATGTGGAATTCACCCAGAGAACTCCTTAGTTTCTTGTTGTTTAAAAAATTATTTTGGTCATAGTTCTACAGAAGACTGCCAGTTCCCACAACGTTGAAGGTGTTGGGGACTTGTAAGCACGCATGTTTCCCACTAGGAGAGCATGCAGCATCTTGCTCTGAGTTAGTGTACCCAGTAGCGTCTTTTGGGAAGTTCTCTCTCTGGTCACAGTGACTACTTTTATGAAAGCAGTTTCACTTGAACTTCATTTTTTGTGATGGCCAATTTAGAACAGCATGAGGCGATGAAATTTTATTTCCTGCTTGGGAAAAATGCCTCAGAAACTGTTGGGATGTTGAACACAGTTTACAAGGAGAGTGCTGTGGGAAAAACTCAAGTGTATGAGTGGTTTTCTCATTTCAAAAGGGGTGAAATGTCAATTGATGGCAAACCTTGTTCTGGACATTTCTTCCACCAGGTCAGATTGTTCATTAAGCTTTCTATGTAAAAGTTCTGAAAATATTGTGAACAGCATGCGACAAAAAAGTCCTGATTTGTGGCAGAACGGGGATGAGGGGCAGGTTTTGCCACCACGACAATTACCTGCTCATGCAGCCATCTCAGTGTGCCAGTTTTGGGCAAAAAACAGAATGCCTCTCATGCCCCACACACCTTACTCACCTGACCTCAGCCTGTGCGGCTTCTTTTTGTTTCTGCAAATGCAGAGAGACATGAAAGGAGGGTAATTTGATGATGTAGAAGAGGTGAACAGAAAAACAACAGAGGAGCTGTCAGCCATCAAAACAAATGAGCTTGAAAATTAGATTGAAGCTATGGACATCAGTTTCTGGCATGTTAACAGGTAAATATGTTGAAAACAGGGTTACTATTTCAAAGATGATTACAAGTATTGAAAGGAGGAATATAAGCTGCAACTTAATTATTGTGTATCGGTAGTTCATGTGTCTATCTATAGCCAAGTGAGAGAATGGGAGAAAGGAAAACAAATGCATTTAGTATTATATTGCATCATTGTAAGTTAACATAAAATTATAATAGTCCTTTTATTTCCAGCAACTTAAACTCATGCCTCTGAAGGGCTTCTATTTCCCACCCATTAAACAATTGGAATATTTTCAAATTCTGAGACCAACTTTTTAAATTAAGTTCTAAAACTCTTGTGAGATAGTAAACCAATTCTAATTTATTTAAATTTACTATATTCTATGTTATGTAAAAGCTACTGGTTACATTTAGACAATGGTGCAAATTCACTAAATGTTGATAATGGGATGTAGCTTAATATAGTTGCTACAGTTTAATTTTCAATAAAATAACAAAAATAATTTGAATTGTCTTGTAATTTTTTTATCTTTTACAAGACATTAACAATTATTTTTAGATATTTTGGAAGTACAAAATTTGAACATTTCCTGTTTCTCACTCTTCAGCTTTCATGTTTTATTCCTGTCTTAGAAATGTTTCCAAAGTTTGCAATGTTTTAAAAGCATGTTCAAAAAGGGATGATCATAAACTACCAATACAAAATCAACCACAAAAATCAGTCCGTCCAACTTCTACGGAGTCAATTCCAGTTTTTGGTGACTTCCTCTGCATCAGTTTAGAACACTGCGCTCCATAACCTTCCAGTGGGTGAAATTTGGGGGCGTAGATCTTCAAACCTTCTCCTAAGATCCTCTGGGCACACTTGAAAATGCCAACTTTTTGGTTAGCAGCCAAGTACATTAGATGCTGCAACAAGCTAAACTAATATGTTATTTTATTTTTAATTTTATATTTGTTCGAAAGGAATTTTATAAGAGCAAGTAGATTAACTTTATTACTCAGAATTGATTTTATTTTTCAAATGAAAAAATGGCAACATATATACAACTTATTGATAGCTATTTCAGAAATGTTTTTTCTAGGAAGTAACTGTTCCCTTCCTATGCAGTTTGATGATTTTGAGACAATGTACCTTACTAATCCAGATAGCCTCTCTTCTGTGGCTTCTTTGATGATACAATTGCCTGGCTCCCCCCTAACTCCATAGCTGTTTTTCATGTAATTCTACAGGGACTTCTCTTCTCCTTCCATTTCTAATTAGGGAATGCACAGCATGCTCAATGTCTGCTTATCCTTTCTGCAAATGTACTGTACCCATATTTATATGTAGGGCACGTACCTAAATCACATTCTTCCTCAAATGTTGCTACAAATGTTTGCTCTACTTTAACCACTTGTACTCACCAGGATGAAATTTGGATAATAAACACCTCCAGATATGGACTAATTTTATTTTCCTCTCCTATCTTCTGTATTAGCTTTTCTTAAAATTTTATTCCATAAATTTTCTTTCCTAAAGTATTTTTATATAATTATTGTATAAAATGTAAAACGTACTTCCACTTCTTTTGTTCTGATCTTGTATCATGATTACCAACATTTTAATTCTCTATCTAATATTTTTTTAATTGAAGAAAAAATTACATATGAAGTTATTATCTTCCTTCCTTTCTCTCATCTCACATATTTAATTAGTTAATAAAATTTGCATAATTAATCCATAAAATTTGGGGATTGCACACTCTACTACCACATTTATTGCTTGCTTAATGCATACATTATTACAATTGGTCTTAAACTGAAATATTAAATGTTAGGCTGACTTTGAAAAGTTGTCTGAATTGTCCCTGCAATTTACATTAAAGATACTAAGTGAGTTATTTGAAAATAAATCACTTTAAAAATAGAAAGAATGTGTAATTAATCTGTACTTTAGTGATAGGTTAGAGGACATGGTCCTTATGCTATGCAAATTAGAACAAACTTATATGTATTAAATAATTTAACATAATGGTCTTAGAACAATAATATAATCACACTAGTGTAATTACTAACCTTTTTAACCATAAACTAAACTTTTATTGCCAGAGTGAAAGTAGGCTGCATATTTTCAGAGGAGAGTGTCTTCAACATAACACTGTTTAAATATTAATGACTAAACTTACATTTTTACTTCATACCTTTGCAATATTTTTCAGTGTTTTCTACCTTTGCTTGAAAAGCTGTCCATTTCAAAAGCATTAGGAAATGGCACAAGTGTTACTGAGCCTTGCAAAATGTCTCTCTGCAAGACAAATGGGTTTACCAAATCGTATTGGAATTTCAGATCAATGGGAACACATTTAAATGCATCTTAGTACTTTTTTAGGATCCAGCAAAATTGCTTTATATTTTCAATGTCAAAATCCCTTTTTAAATACTCAGAAACTCAGTTGACTAGTTAAAATTCAACGGGATTCTGAAGAGAGCATGAAAGCGGTGATATATCTACTGCTTGTATCGGATGGATTTTTGGACATTTGAGGATAGCAGAAAGATATTTACTTGTGTTTTAAAGACTCTGGAAAACCTTCAGCTTTGCGCATCATAATAAACTATGGCTAGCTTTGAGAGAAATTGGAATTCTAGAATTTCATTGTGCTTATGCAGAACTTGTCCATGGACCAAGAGACACTCATTTGAAAAGAACAAGAGAATACTGTGTGATTTAAAATTTGGTGAGGTATACTCAAGACTGTAATCATTTACAATGCTAATTGAATCTGTATCTCAAGTAAACCACTTAAGAAGCTGGAAGAGGACGTCAGTCCAGGAGGAAGGCTCACTACCAGTCTGATATGTAGATGACAAGACTGGACTGTTGAAAGAGAAGAGGAATTAAAGCACTTGATGTTGAATATCAAAGAATATATTCAGTCCACCACTTGTCTACCAGTTTGTTCCACTGCAGTGACTTGTGTATTGCTATATTTTTTCACCCTTCTTTTAAAGTCTGTATGTTGAGCAAATAATCAGAGAAGCTGGCTGAATTCTATGAAGAAGAATTAATCAGCAGAATTGGAGAAAGATCTATTAGCAATCTGCAAAATGCAAATGACACAACCATGTTTGCTGAATGTGAGGAGGATTTGAAACATTTACAGATAAAGATCAAGGATTGCAGTCTTTCGTGCTCATGATGCAGCCGTGAAAACAAACAAACAAGCAAAACACCTCAACTTGAGTCATTCAAAACAAGGGTTCACTTTGAGAACTAAATTTCACCTAACCAAACCATGCCATGTCCAACTGCCTCTTCTGTATGTGATGTTGGGCATTTAATGAGGGAGACTGAAGAAGAAGAGTTGAGTTTGCCTTGTGGTGCTGGTGGAGAAGTTTGAGAGTACCATGGATTGCTAAGAGAGAAAGCAAAACTATATCGGAAGAATTAAAGCTTCTTAGAAGCAAGAGGGAGACCTTGTCTCACGTGCTGTGGAAATGTAACCAGGAGAGATCAGTCTCTAGAAAAAAGACTTTATGCTTGGTAAATTATAGGGTTGGCAAAAAATAATAATAATAAGGAAGGTCCTCAAACGTATGGATTGACACAGTGACTAAAACTATTGATTCGAACAAAACAATTGTGAGGATGATGCAGGATTGGCAAATCTGCCTATCTTTTATATAGAGAATCACTATGAATCATAATTGACTCTATGGCATTAACTCTAGCATTAACAATATGCCTGCAGTCCTGGTACCATTTATTAGCAAATTTTTCCTAAAGTGAATGAGGAAGGAAAAAGGGGGGTGTATCTTGATTCACAGACTGATTAAATTATGTCACTCTAGGTCTCTCTCGGGGGTTCGTTTTGCCACTATTATGTAGGAATGCCCTGACAAACTTCTCTTTGTTCCTCTGGATCCTGCATCTTTCTTGTCATTTTCTGACCTTCAATTCTTGAAACTTGAGCCAGCTGCCTACCATCTGACATGACTCAACAGAATTTGCAAACGTTGGTGTTAAAGGCCTGTCTTCCGATCTGAAAATCAGGGTTTCTCAGGCCCTGAAGCCAGAAAAGTCAGAAGAGGCCTTTAGACTAATGCCTCCCTATGGATTTAGAATTTGTCATCTTCCCAAACTAAGTGACACTGAGTTCACTTAGTTCCGTGAGACATCACAGCAATTTAAGGAACTAAGAGATGAGAGAAAGGATGAAAAATAGCAGAGGGTATTATTGATGTTGGAACATCTTTAACCGAATGCCTGTAACTTTGTACTAATCCTTTAAAAGAAATTCTTAGTGCAGGGAATTTCCAACCATCCCATGTAAAAGACTCTCTGTCTAAATGTTTATGCTACTTTGTCATTCTACTCATCATTAACTTTGAGAACAGTTCACATTTTTCCGGAATATCTATTTTGGGGATCTATGGAGTTGTGCTGATCCATTGAGGCTATTTGTCTGTAGGTAACCTTCTGAGCCTTAGCTGTTGAAGAAACTGGTTTTCTAGTGTCAGCTTTCGACAAATAATTCGCCTAGAATAAGCAGCTTAGTAGAGACCATTTTGCCTTAGACATTGAGCTGCTTTGATCATTTCTTAGTGTATAGTTAGTGTTGAGAAATATGAATTCTACGGTTTGACTGAAAACTGTTTGGAATAAATTGCTACTGTATAAACACTGACCTAGCCCTGTTCATGACATAACTGATAGGCTGGGGTCTAAACATCTCTAGAGGTTACATCTTGAAAACTTTTTGACTCCTTAGAATGTCCCTTTGATTTCAAAATGGGCTATTAAAGTTCAATGCACTTTATTAATGTATTAACATTATTTTAACACCTTAAAGATGATCTGATGATTAATTATTCAGATCATAAGCAAAATATTGATGGTTGAAGCACACCAGAAGCTCATAAGAGCAAAGAACTGACCCTCTGAACCCTTAAAGATTATAGCCCAAGAAAAACTACAGGCCAATTGGACTCTGTCATAATATAAGTCAGAATAAATACAACAATGCACAAATTAACTTAATTCACACGCACACACAATTATCTGAAATACCTACTTACATATTTACTCTAAATTCTAAAAAGACTGAAAGGTAAATTAGAGACTGTCTCATTCATCTCTGTAACTCATTTATGTAATTCCAAAGGATAGAACTGAAGGTTGAGTATAAATACTTTAATGGTGTAAGGAATGTTTTCAAAACAGTATTTTATCCCTTTGTTGCAAAGTTTAATTACTGCTATTAAAGTCGTCTAATTTAAACATCGATTAAAAACACAAAACCTAAGGATGTAAACATATCATCAATTTAGAACTTCTCATTTAAATGTTATCTAGGATCAACATTTCTGCTCTGTAATAAGAAAAAAGTTGTATATAAAAGAAAAAAAATGCTGAAGTTTCTATGACAGAATGCTGTACAGAGAAGTTAGCATAAATTATAATAAGCTGTATATAAATTCACCCATAAAATAGAAAGTATATTTTGCTATGCAATTCTAACTATGGAATAAAATATGTCCTAATTATTTTAAATTAAGAAGTGAGTCTGAACCTAGTTAGCATATTTCCCTCTGAGAATATTTATAATATTCTGATGCCTAGGCCACACATTCAGAAATTCTCATTTAATTGCTTCGGATGTGAACTGGAAAGTACTACTTTTTGAAAACTCCCCCAAATGATTTTAAGGAATTCAGTGCCCCTAGCACTTTATTTTATTTCTAGCTCTATGTTTGAAAAAATCGTTTTGAATTCCAACTTTAAAAAGTTTCACTCTTTATGTTCCATATTTCAGACACTATTATTTCTACTACATGTTCTATAATTGGAATCCTTTAAATGTTTTCACTCACAATGGAGCAAAAATCAAACGAAAATTCAAAAAGCCTATATCCTTAAAAAGAAAGATAACCTACATTTAAATATGAGATTTTAGTAGTCTCAAATTGTGTGGAACTCTTTATTTTAGAAACATTATTTTCTTTGAAGAAAACTAGGTTATTTTTATTGGAAATATTTCTACACAGTAGTTGATGTAACATCCCACCTGGTAGTATAACATCTCTAACATCTGACTATCTTTGAGTAAGTCTGGAATAACATTTTTAGAATAGCAGAACAACTTTAATGTTTGGCTGCGACTACTATTAGCCTGATATTTTTAAGTCACCTCTGACTAATGGTGACCTCATGTGTGTCAGAGTATAATTACACTATAGATTTAGTAGGCTGAATTTATTTTTGAGAAATAAATCACATATGTATAGAAACTACTTCATATCAAGAAAGAAATGTATATGAAAGATGAAACCCAGCCCAGTCCAACTCAAGTCTATGCGTCAAATATTAGCTGGGGGCCCCTTTGGGCTCACACAGTTGCTGGTGTATAAATTATAAAAGCAAAGCAAGAAGATGGGAGATCACAGGCCATTAGATTCAGAGCCATACGGATCCAAGGTTGACAAGAACATGTCAGGTCACCCACAAATTTCAGGCTCAGCAGCCCGAACAGGTCTTTATTCCCAAAAGTCATACCCAACGGAAGAAAAGGGTCAAAAGAGGGGTGGGGGAGGGGGAAATTATCTGAAGTATCTGATACAAATTGGTCATAGAACTAAAGAGATGTCATTAGGCTGTGTCCTGATTGGAGGTTGGACTACACCTCTCCCAGGATTAAACAAGCTGACACAATACCTAACTACTATGATAGGGTTTTCCATGACCTCTATTTCACAAGTAGATCTCCAGGTCTTTCTTTCAAGCTTCTTTGGGATGAACTCAAACCTCCTACAGTAGGGTTCCAGTCTTGCTAATCATTTGTACAATTGAGGGACTCGCTATGAATTAGTTTGACCATTTTCACTAAATTGAATAGCTAGTAACTAATCAATTCTGTGGGAAAATATAAGAATAGATATATTTTTCTACAAATGAATAAATATCTTGGTAATTAAAGTTTCTGACTATTCTTCAAATATTTTATCCAAAAAAGGTATTAAACTGAAAACATGTTATCACTTATTGTGTATACATATACTTAAACCAGTACTAGTAAAGCAGTGTATTGGTTAACAATTGTAGCTCTATAGCACAGAATTAAGTTACTGTTTTTCTTTCTTCCATTTCCATGCTCTGCAAATGTTTCCTAAAGGATTGTGCGAGGCATAATGTTTATGTGGTGGGCTCCTAATCACAAGATCAGCAGTTTGAAACCGACAGCCACCCTGTAGGAGAGGGACAAGGCTTTCTACTCCAGAAAGAGTTACAGTCTGAGAAATCTTGAGGGGCAGTTCAGCCCTGTCCAATCAGGTCTCTATGGGTCAGAATTGACTCCGTGGTAGTGCAGTTTAGAAGCTACCAATGTTTACAAAAATGGGTGATACTTCCCCCTGAAGGGTGGTGCTGGAATGATGTGGGGCAGAGGGGTGTTGGGGAGGAGGAAACTGCAAAAACAGATGCCTATACTTTATCTCAGATTATGGCCTATAGTACAAAGATTTTTAATTGCTGGTGGGGGGGGTTGGGAGTCAGTAACTTTTTTTATGAAAAGGGGGTTTTAGGTAACATAAGTTTAGGAAGCTAGGTTCAAGGCAATGACATCTTGACATTACAATTAGAATTGTTTTGGCAAAGGTGGATATGCAGCAAATTATCTGCAGAACTTCTTTAAATTATCACTTTGTGAAAATCATGATAGTATGTTGCCATTATGAATCTGTAAACTTACACATACTGTTTGCACGTGTTTGTATTTATGCCACATAGCCCCAAAGCCATGTAGGTGAAGACAATATTCCCAACCCATCCAGAATCCTTTTCTATGAATTAAATCCTACTGTGGTTCCACACTATGTAGATCATAGCAAACTATGGATAAGCTGGAGAAGAAATGGAACTTTAGAACATTTAGTTGTACTTATGTAGAAACTATATGTGGATCAAAAGGTCACTATGCTAACAGAACAAGGGCATGCTGTATGTTTTAAACTCGAGAAAGGTGTGTGTCAGGGTTCTATCCTCTCATCATATTTATTCAATTTCTATGCTGAGCAAATAATCAGAGAAGGTACATTCTATTCAGTAGAATGTAGTATCAGGATTGAAGAAACACATTAACAGACTTCAATAAGCTATGACTCAACCTTGTTGCTGAAAGTGAACAGGAATTGAAGCACTTTCAATGAAGATCAAGGATGGGTCTTCAGTATGGATTACAACTCAATGTAAAGAAGATCAGACTCCTCACAACTGGACAAATAGATAAGATCATGGTATATGGAGAAAAGATTGAATCTGTCAAGGGTTTCATCTTGCCTGGATTCACAATCTATGCTCCTGGAAACAGCCATGAAGAGATCAAAAGAAAATGTTGCAGTAGGTAAATCTGTTGCACAAGACTTCTTTAGAGTATTGAAAAGCAGGGATGTTACTTTGAGGACTAAGGTGAACCTGACGCGAGTCATAGTATTTTCAATTGCCTTCATATGCACATTAAAGTTGGACATAGAATAAGGGAGACCTAAGCAAAACTGATGCATTTGATCTATAGGGTTGGCAAAGAAAGTACCATGGACTGCCAAAAGAAAAACAGATCTGTCTTGGAAAAAGTACAGACAGAATGTTGCTTAGAGGCAAGGATGTCAAGATTTCATCTCTAATACTTGGGACATATTCTCAGGAGAGACCAGGGTCTGCAAAAGGACATCGTGCTTGCTGCAGTACAGGGGTAGTGATAAAAAAAAAAAAGGAAAGTCCCCAATGAGATGAATTGACACAGTATCTGTACCAGAGGGCTCAACCATATGAACAATTGTGAGGACACCTCTACCACGTGGTATTTTGTTGTGTAGAGTAGACTGGCTGGTGTGGGCCTCACAAGAACAGCAACAGAGTACCAGAAGAAGTCCTGGTAGCACAGTATGTTGCATGTTGGGTTGCTAATGGCACAGTTTGTGCTTCAACACCACTAGTGATTCCACAGGGAAAAAAAAGGAAGGTTTCTGCTCCTGTTAAGCTCTATGAGATCCTATGCCATTGCTATGAGTCAAAACAGACTCATGATTGGATTTTGATTGGTTTATAGTGGCACATCTTTGCTTAGGTTTCAATTATAAATGGTTACTGCATTTTTTATAAAATAGATCAATTGATGTTGTCTCCAGCTGCCTACTTTCTCTCATAATGCTAAGATTGTTTAAAATATGGTGACAAGAATTATCTTAAATACAAGAAGAGTGGAGGCTTTCTGACTGTCCACACACCACAGGAACTTTGATATTTCCTATGAAATGCCATTCATTCAATAGGCCCCTTCTGTGCTTTGTCATGCTATATGAGTAGTATAAACTGAGCTATTCTATCGCCAAGTTTTAAATACCCCCACTTCATGGAGAGAGGTAGGAAATTAAAATTAGGGTTTTAATTTTCACAGAATATAAAAGGCCTTTAATTGATCATAAGAAGCATTCCAAATTAACATAAAAAACATTAATAATGACACTTGCTATGAGATGTGTATCTGCTATAAAATTAATGGGGCAAGGTAATAATGTGATCCTTTTATCATTATTTAATGTAAAAATAATAAATTTTATTTGAATTAAAGTTTAATAAATATAATTTAGTGGCTTTTCTGAAATTTTTTATGTTGATAGAACCTTTGAGATTAAAAAAGTGTGCTTTAAAGTAGTTGGAAACACTAAATAAAAGTTTCATTTTTTAAATACATAGTTTAAAACTCAAACTAAAAAAATATTACCATAATATTAAATCCAAGATGCATAATGGTCCCATTAAAATTATGTTCCCTAAACTTTTAAATGGTTGAATTTTTAGAAATACAAAACCAAGTATTTCTTTCAAGATACCGCTGGTAAACAAATGCGTTAATATTTTCACTTGAAAAAATTAGAAGACATTTCTAATTGTTAGTAGCTGCCCTCCAGTTCACTATAACTCTTGTCAACATTATGTATAACAGGGCCCTAAAAGCTTTCCCACGATCGTTTGGTATGTTTCAATTAATTGTTTTGACAATTATCATTTTGTTTTATTGAGAATTTCCACCATCTACCCACCCTGTACTTTACCAACAATAATGTTCTTTCCTAGCAATCCTCTTTGCTGATCACTTGTCCAAAGTGAGTATCTCAAAGTCTGAACCTAATAATTTCTAATAATACCATCCTCAATTATAGTGTATTCCTTCTAAGAATTATGTGCTTACTCTTTCACAGCCAATGCCAAATTCAAAACTTTTTGTCACCACCACTATTCAAACATATCAGTCCTTCCCCTGTCTTTTTCTTTGTTCATCTTGTGCCTGCAATACTTCTGCTATGTGGAAATTTCAGATATCATAATCCACATTATTTTAAAAAATTTTAAATTATGGAACATTTTAATTATAATTTTATTCTTTGTATGTAAATTTATAACAATTCAAAGTTAGGTAAACTAAACGAAAATAGCAAATGCATATTTGATTACTTTATTTAGATCAATTAATAAGGTCTTGAAGTGCTTGCAGATGAATATCAAGGATGACAGCTTTCAATATGGATTACAACTCAAGGTAAAGAAAATAAATATCCTCTCAACTGGACCAATAGGTAACATCATGATAAACAGAAAAGTTTAAATGATCAGTAGCTTATCTTGCTTGGATCCCTCCTGAACGTCTATTGTCCAGCAGTCAAGAAATCAACTGATCCAGCACACCCCCGATGAGAGCTACTGCTCAAGATCTCTAGAAAGCTTGAAAAGCAAGGGTTACTTTCAGGACTAAGTGCACTTGACCCAAGTAATAGGATTTGCAATTGAGTCATGTGCATGAAAACATTGAACATTGATTAAGAAAGATTCAGATGATTTGTTGTATTTGCATTTGAGATATGTGGCTGGCAAATATATAAATACTGAAAGTCCCATGAACTCCCCAAAGAACAAGCAAATTGTTCTTGGGGAATTATAAACTTAGAAAGGATAATGATGAGGCTTTGTCTTACGTACTGTGGGTATGTGATCAGGAGAGTTCAGGCCCTGAGAAAGGGCATCATTCTTGGTAAAGTAGAAGGACATAAAGAAAGAGGAGTGCCTTCAAGGAAATGGATTGACACCGTGGGTATAGCAATGGACTCAAATATAATGGAAATTGTGAAGCAGTGCAGTGTTTTATTCCATTGTACATCAGGGTGCTCTGAGTCAGAACTGGTCCAATGTCACCTTAAAACTACTATTGGGATGTTTACTATCTTTCAAGCATCATTTCAACCCAGGCTTAAACATTCCCATCACTCCAAAAAGATCCTTGACAATCAGTTCTGATTCCCACTGCCATAACAGGTAACTACTTGTCTATTTTCTAGATGTTTATAATTTTATATAAATGAAATTCCAATGTAGTCTTTAGTGTCAGGTTTCCTTTACATATTTATGTTAGACAGGGTTCTCTAGAGAAACAAAACCAGGACCCATATGGTTTTATATATATTTAGATAGATAGCTAGATATATGATAGATAGATAGATATTTATATCTAGATATATGATAGATAGATATGTTATAAGATATTTCTTATAACATAAGAAATAAACAGTTAATTAGTCTATAGATCAGTACAAATGGCTCAGTGTAACTCACTCCCGTGAGACAGTTGTGAGACACTGGCAGTCCTTCAAGTCTTGAGGGCCGCCGGGTATTCCTCTGTAGAGCAATTCAGGCTATCCCGCACAGGCAGCAAACATAAGGCAGGTCACCAACAGTCAGCCAGATGACAGGGTCGGACAGTCCCCAGCCCAAGTGATGTATACTACACTAGCACAGTGAAGCAGGTCTTGAAGAAGCCTCAAACTATAGTGACACAGTCCACAGGTTAGGTGTCCCACAGGTAGTGCAGCTTGCAAATTGAGGCAGAGAAAAAGCTAAGGCAGCCAGCTACACACTGGTCAGATCATCAAAGACCAAGAGACAAGAAAGGTGAGGATTGCCAACCCATTTATCTCTCCACTCTTCAATCAATTCCACATGTGTTCATTGGCCAAGTTGGCACAATAAAAGTACCTATCACATTTCTTTCTGGCCATGCTGTAGTGTTTGTTTTGTTTCCTTTTAATGCTATCATGCCACGCTGGTTGGATATATTTTATTGAATTATTTATTAGTTGACTGATGAACATTAGGTTATTTACAGATTTTTGGCATTTAAAAATAATGCTGCGTTTCCAATTCCCATCTGTACCACTGTGCATCATCTGGTTTAACCAGGTCTGCAAGGCAAAATTGGGGTCCTGGTAGTTGCGGGGAGGAAGCATTTGAACCTCTCAGGACCAGGGGTGACAGTGGTGATACCAGGAGGGAAGGGGGATGTAGAAAGGGGGAATTGATCACAGGGAGCTACATATAACCTCCTCTCTGGGGGACGGGCAGCAGAGGGGTGGGTGAAGGGAGACGCCGGACAGTGTAATATAAGATACAATAATAATTTATAAATTATCAAGGATGCATGGGGGAGAGGGGAGGAGGGAGGGAGGGGGAGGGGAAAAAAGGAAAATGAGCTGATTGCGGGAACCCAAGAGGAAAGTGAATTTTGGGAATAATGAGGGCAACAAATGTATAGATGTGCTTTACACAATTGATCTATGTATTGTGATGAATTGCATGAGCCCCAATAAATTGATTTAAAAGAAAAAAAAATAAAAATAAAATAATGCTGCTGTAAACATTCACAAAGAAACTTTTGAGTGGAAATACACTAACATTTCTTTTTGATACATTTCTGAATATGAAACTGCTTGGTCATATGATATTTTTAGGCTCTTTTCCTACCCCCATACACACACACAATTAGGTTAATCATCCTTATCCTCACCTGCAGTGTATGAACAATTTGTGGTTTGCCAATGGGAAAGAACCTCCTGGAAAACAGCAGAAATGCCACAGCCAAGAGAAACACAAATTTGTTTGCTTTAGTGAGCAAGACTTGATGCATTTACCAGTGAAAACCTTGCAGCCTTCGATATGGATTGCTACTCATTGTAAAGATAACCGAAATTCAACTGGCCAATTGTGTTAGTCTGGGTTGGCTAGAGAAACAAATTCAGAGAGACTCATATGCGTAAGAAAGAACTTTATATAAAAAGAGCCATTGAACATCCCAGCCCAGTCCAGATCAAGTCCATAAATTCGATATGTCTGATACCAGTCTATAAGTTCCTCTGCAGACTCATGCAATATACAATGATGCCAAATGCAGGAAGATCACAGCCCATTGGGTGGATTAGCACTGGCAAGGGTTTCCATGTGGCTCCTCCAGCTCCAGGGCTCTGACTCCATCAGTTAAGCTCCAGGTGCCTTTTCAACAGGAATATCTCGCAGGCAGAGTATGTGTGTATCTGGCCTCCAGTCAGCTATTTCTCTTTGTCACACCTCCAAATGAGGTCATCAAACTGCGACCTGATTGCCAGGCTAGAATCCACCCATTTGCAAGCTGACAGGAAATTAAGCAACTGCCACAGAACACTCCTTGTCAACTTGACACTTTCATACAACTGTTTAGCCGTATATAATTTTTAAACAAAATAATGAAATCATATCTGTACCTAACAGAATAAAACTAAAATGCATACAATTCAATATGTGTCAAAGCCTCATTTAAACATACTATTCTATAAGTTAACAACACAACAATATTCTATGCCTAACAACTGCAGTTACGTGACACCTGCGCCTTAATCCTATAATCCTATGAGTATATTCCCCCACCTATGAAAGTTTGTAAGCCAGCCACTTCATGCCTTTATCCACCCAATGTTGTGTATCCAATTTCTGTACTGTCCACTTACGTCAACCCAGTGCTTTGAGTGGACAATCACATTCTTTGATGTGAAGAATTTCATTCCAGTTGGAACCTTGTGAAGACCACATCCATAAGCAAAGTCAAATCAGGACAGGCCATCCATAAATTCAGCAGAAATATGCACCAGTTCATAGGCTCAAAAATCGTCTCTTCATCTGGTTGGGTTCTGGTCAGTTCAATGTGGTGCTTCACTTAGCCTTATCAGGGTGCTCATTGGCGGCCTTTCCCTCAGACTATGGGCCCCATCACAAATTCTCAACAAACCTAGCCTCCTTTTGCTAGGTCATGAACTTCAAACTAGTCAACCCGCTCTTGTTTTTTTGTTTTTTTCTAGTCCTTGTGAACCAGGTCCACGAATGTCAGTGGCCTGACTCAACCCGTCTCTTCATTGCTGTGTTTCTCTCACTTCCACTCAACAAGTGGATCCAGGTGGTCATCTAGCAAGCATTTCAGCCTGGCCACTAGTTATCTTTAATGCTGAGTCTTATATAGGAGTTTCTTCAGGGCTCCAGATTTTTTCCAGCTTTGGGTATAAATCATTAGTTCATAATTCAAAAAACCCCAAAGGTTCTTCTTTTTTCTTCAATCTGTCAATAGCCCCCTAGACAAGTCTTTTCACCTTTGAATGTCCTGAGCATGTTTGAATGTCCAGAGCCTTCTTTGCAGGCATTTCTTAACTCATTTATAGAGTCAAATTAATGGCTGAAATCGAGTTGGCTTACAAGCTCTCCATTTTCATACTCTCCAATAATCATTTCTAGCAATCATTATACGAATAACAATAGTCCAAAGAAAATAATATAAACCTAATACAACCAGATCCTAAACTGCACTGTTAAAACTCTCAAGTTCTATCTTATCTTACTCCACATCTAAACTATCCCATTCATACAAAATATGGCCTTAGGTCTCTGACTGAATCAAGTCAGGACCAGGCTTTCTGTCAGTTGTTTTGACCTTCTGTCAGCTATTTTCTCTAAGCAATGTTGTCTCTTAGAAATTCAAGAGATGATTTTGCCACCCGAGCTCAAGATTCATATTTATCACAACCATTTTCACCATTTCAGATAGGATTAACCAAAGATAATTTCTAGGAATCAAGACTTTAAATTTCCACATTCTTTCCAGAAAACAACCCAGTAAACTGCATGGACACATCTGACCTCTGGCTGGCCAAAGAATAAAAACTACCACGAGGCAGAGGTCAAACAGGCATCCACTCACCAGCTTCAAGATTGTTTCTCTAGGACCCCACTCCCAAGGTACCATAATGTGTAAGTGAGCTGACTAGAGAAACAAATCCAAGGAGACTCATATGTGTATAAGAGAGAACTCTATATAAAAGAGCAATTGTATATTGCGAAAACAACCCAGCCCATATCAAGTCCTTAAGTCTGATATTAACCCATATGTCTGATACCAGTCTATATGCAGACTCATGTGATATGCAATGATGCCAAATGGGTGGACACGCTTGTGGATCCAGTAGTGGTGGAAGCACCTCAGCACTGGTGTAGATTTCTACATGGCTCCTCCAGCTCGACATTTCTGGCTCCATCAGCTTAGCTCCACGTGACTTGTCAACAGGAATGTCTCGCAGAGAGAGTGTGTATATCTGGCCTCAGTCAGCTATTTATGTCCATAGCACCTACAAATGAGGTCATCAAGCTGCAACCTGACTGCCAGGCTAGCCTCCACCCCTTTGCACATTGACAGGAAATTTCATAACTGCCACACCAATAGTTACCATAATGATAAAAAGAGAAAAGGTTGACATTGCCAAGGACTTCATCTTGCATGGATCCCCAGGCAATGTTCATGGGAGGAGCAGTGCAAACCTCAAATGACGTAAGCTAAATCTGTTCCACAAGATCTCTTTAAAACACTGAAGAACAATTCTGTAATTTGAACACCAAAGTATGCACCTGACCCAAGTCATGGTATTTGACATTGCCTTTTATGCATGTAAAAATTTAACATCGAATAATAAAGACCAAAGAAGGGTCAGTGCATTTGAATTATGTTGTAGGTAAAGAATATTGAAAGTATCATGGACTGTCAAAAGAACAAAACAAAATGAAAAATCTGTCTTGCAAGAAGTACAACTAGAATATTTCATAGAAGCAAGATGGGGTGACTTCATCTTAAGTATGTTGCATAAGGACCATTGTGAGGATGGCATTGGACTGGGGTTCTCTGCTGTACATAGCACCACTGTGAGCTAGAATGGACTCAAGGGCACTTAGCAGCAGCAGCTATCTGTAATTTAAAAATCACGATAAGAATTTTTGCCAGTAGTATCCTTGATGTTTTTGCCAGTAAGAGCCACACGTGTGTTACTTGAGGGCTGGGGCGTGCTCAAGCCCATTCTACCTAGAAATCCTTCATGGACTCTCGTGTTTAATTCTTTAAGTGACTGACTGCTGAGACGACAACAAAGGACCCTTATTGTAGAGCTGAAAGCATCTTAGATGCAGTCGTCCCTGGACCACTGCTATAGGGACAAAACATCCTCACTACATTTCTGAAAATTAGAAGACCATCACAGATACCTGTTAACACACGTAAAGTTGTGACACTTTTGTAACCCCATTTAGTACATTAAATTATCTGAGCATAAAATATCAAATGTGGTTTCACAATATTTTTTCTGCTGAATTTCTGATGGATACTCTATTAAATTCCCTCACAAATAATCCATTTGAAATGGCCCTACCAAATCGTGAATGCACCAACATAATTTCTGAACATAATTTAAAATATATGTTTTGGCAAAATTGCACAGACTCATTATTCTGGAAATGTCCTCCTCATTAGAAAATCTGACTTATTCCTGTATTGTTTTTCAAATATAGGGGGAAATAAATATGTATTAAAAACGTCATGGATAGAAGGGGAGCAAGGCACTAGTCCACCCAAGGGGAGGCTATTGTTTATATCTATCTTCACAGGAGAGGGAAAGAGGCTAGGCTTTTCAACCTGATGCGCTAAGATGTGAATACAACATTACCAGCATGTACCAGGGAACCAATAGAGAGCTCTGCAAGGCTGGCTCCAATCCCAACTATGTGGACACCACCCCCCCTCAGAGGAATGCACTTCAGAGAACAGAACTGGGGCTTCAGCTTTGGGAGAGGAGCGCATCAGATTAGAGCACATGGGAGAAACACAAAGGGATGGAGAGGGAGGAGAGGACATCCTGGCCCACCAAGTCCCAAGGATGATATTCCTGCTCAGAGCAGAAAACAGACCAAGAGGACCATAGGACAGCCCCCACCACAGTACATGGCATACCGCACTGAACCATGGTACTGCAGGGGACAGCACTGCACTAGTGAACGGTCTGGCTCCATCACGCTGGGGGTAGGCACTGAGGATATGCAGCAGAGCAGCAGTGGGAGCATCCTGATGAAACTCTTGGGGAATACCAAAAGTAAACTTTGGAGACAGAGTTTGGCACCCCATCACACTTGACTGGAAAACACGCATAAAGGTCAACAAGCAGACCTTGAACTATTTATAGGATTTCCCATTTTTGACAGTGGCTTTCTTTTTGTTATTATTATTCTGATTTTGTTTTTTGTTGTTGTTGTCATTGTTTGGTTGATTTTTATTTCCTTTATTGTTTCTTTTTTTAATTTATTTTTAAAGATTATTTTATTAGGGGCTCTTATAGCTCTTTTTTTTTAAAACATTTTATTAGGGGCTCATACAACTGTTAT
>NW_022106084.1:3056877-3078582 GCF_000313985.2 Echinops telfairi
ACATTGTCTTAAAACATTAAGTAATAGTGAACCACTTGTAAAAAAGAATCTGATAGAAGTATGAAGAAGGGTCAGGCAAACGGATTAACCTTTTATAATTACTAGAATTATTGAAGAAAAATTTATAGGACTTTTGAAGGACAACTTTTATGATTCACACACTTAAGCTTTCAAAAAGAATCTTGAAAGTAGTCATAAAAGGTTGACTAATATATGAAACATCGAGTTCCAAAGAAATGTCACCCTTCCTCTTGTGCATCCCACTCCTTAGTGTATTAATATCGCCCAGAAGGTGATGAAAAATTATAAGAAAGTAATGCAGCTTTTTATTCATTGCTCACAAGTGAAAGGGAAGAATGTTAGATAAAATAAGTAGTGAATGTGGAAGTATGTAATCTATATTGGCATATACAATGTCAACAATGATAGATTTCCATTAAACAGAATAGCAATGCAATATTTATTGCACAAGTAAAGTTATAATGAGTTCATTGACAGCAAATATAATAATATACCAAAGAGAATCTTTATACTTTTTTTGCAAAATTTCATGTTACAATAACTGATCGAATTTTTTAAATTTGTGGATCTAATTAAATATCATTTTGAAATTTAGATATTAAACCTCAAAATATTTTGTATATTAGAATTCTATGCAATCATGCCCATAATGATAAAAATATCCACAGTATCAGTAAGTAAATCAAATGATATTATTTTTTTAAGTATGCACATATAATTTTCTACAGATTATTTCATACAGATTTGGAAAATATTTAAATAATGAAATTTATGAGTATCTTAAGTTCAATAAAGATATGTATGTTTTTTAATTTAATATTCTCTACATTAACTCTAGGTTCTAATATTGATTGCAATGGTCACACCGAAATCACAGACACAATTTATGAATGAAACATTTACCAAGGAAGGTAACAAGTTCTAATGCCAGTGAGAAATACTCAGGATAATTGTTTATGAGGACGTGTTACTAAGTTCTTTCATATCTGCTAATAAATGCCCAAAAGGGCATACCAGTTCACTGTAGACCTCAATCCAATGACACTCGGCTGCATTTCTGTGTGTTAGCAAGCCCAGCTTCTCCAAGGAAGTGCCCAGAGGCACCTCCCTCCACAAGTCAGCTTCCTGCACAAGTGCAATTGGCTTTACTAGTTCTATGAGTTGGGAGGTCCCTCACCCTGTTCCTGCTCTGTCTCTGGTTATACTGATGCTCCTCTGATGTTACAGCTGTCTTCTAGGGTCAGGAGGCTCATTGCTCAGGGTTCTTGGGCCAACAGGACATGCTCCATTCCTGGCTCTTGTGGCTAATGAGATCCCTCCTTCTGCTTCCCAGAGAGCTCATTTTATACACAGCATGATGGCACTCCAGGGAATCCTGTTCACAGTTCCTCACAGGTGAATTCCATCATTTGTTGGAAGTTAGAGACTTTGTCTAGAAGAGCTACATTAAAAATTTCACTGACACTGTAATATATCCACAGATTATAGTAGATTAAAGAGAATGGTCTATTTCTTTGATTTTGTCCCAAATTTAAGGGAACATATTAAATATGTATTATAGAAGCAGCCAGCAAATAATTGAATAGAAACTGTGATGCATCTCTATTCAGAAAGAGTGATTTTTTTTTCTTTTTGAATTGATCAATATTGAACCATTTCAGCGGATACCTTATGATTAATAGCCAATGATGTTAATGAAAAAAGTCCAATATTCACTGATACATTGCCATAAAACCTAACCCTGGAGAGTGATGAAAAACAATATGCCATTTAGCAAATGCAGTACTAAAGATGCTAACTTGTTGGTGTCAAGAAATATAGAAAAGAGCTACCTGGCCAATTGTCCATATATGTGCCTACTCTGAAGAAAATTGATCCAAATTGTTGCAGAAATTATCAATACATATCATTAATATAATATGAAAGCAAAATTACCATGAAGTTCTTTCAAAAATGGTTATAGCTGCATAAGATACATTGACAGGAAAATGCCAGAAATTCATGCCAGAGTCAGAAGAGGATACAGAATATGGTTTACCTTTGCCAATATCACCTAGATCCTGATTAAGAGGAGATACCAGGCAAACAATCTATCTGCAAAAGCACTTGGCTGTGTGTTTCATAACAAATTATGGATACCACTGTGAACACTGAAAATTTCAGAGACAGAGACATAGGACAGAATGTAGACAATTGATCCAGAATAATGGGATGGTCCAATAACCCCAAACTGATAGCCATCTAGTCAATTCCAAGTCCTGGTGGTATAATGAGTTATATGTTGGGCTGCTAACCAAAAAATTAGCAGTTCCAAACCACCAACCACTCCATGGGAGAAAAAAGAGGCTTTCTACTCTCGCAATGATCCATAGTCTCTGAAACACACAGGGAGAGTTCCACTCTGCCATACAGGGTCCTTCTGACCAATGGAAAAATGAATAGCTTAAAATTATGAAAGATGAATGAGCGATAGGGTCTTCATCATCCTTATTTAATCTGTATGCTTGTAAATATACCAACAATGCAGCATTCATGCCAAGGATTTCACTTTACTTGAATCCAAAATTAGCACCTATGGAAATAGCCAAGAAATCATGTGACATATTACTTTGGGTAAGCGTGCTGGAAAAGACCTCACAAAGGTGTTATAAAATAAAGACTTCAATCTGAGAAATTGGATGCAGCTGACTCACCCCATGGTAACACCAGTGCCCTTGTATGCAAACAAAAGTTACACCATAAAAAAGAAAGGCTCAAAATGATTGACACATTTGAATTACATTGTTGGCAAAGAATATAGATTGTACCATAGACTGCCAGAAGAATGAACATATCTATCTTCAAAGAAGTACACTTAGGATTCTCCTTTGAAATAAGAATGAAAAAACATTGTACCAAGTACTTTAGACATCAAGGAGGAGAAATGCTTAGACAACAACCTCATACTTATTAAAGTGTCAGCAACGTTAGGAAGACTCTAAATGGGACAAATCGATGCAGTAGCTACCCTGCATCAAATGAAGCAACAATTCTGAAGATGGTGCTGGATTGGCCAGTTTCCTTTTTTTTTTTTTCTCAGCTTTGACTTTCTTTCTTTCTTTTTTTTTTTTTAACATTTTATTAGGGGCTTATACAACTGTTATCCCAATCCATACACACGGCAAGTTTCCTTGTATTGCACGCAGGGTCACAATAAGTGGGAACTGACTTGATGGCATCTAACAATAAGTAAACTTCACTACAACATGGACTGCTAGAGTCTCATCAGTCAATGATAGCACTCAAATAACATAGTACTTTTAATATATAACAATGACAAGTGTCACCACTCATCTGTCAGTTTGTCATATTGTGCTGGTGTGCCTGTTGCTATGATGCTAGAAGGTACAGCATCAGTATTTCAAATACTACCCATTGTGAAGGGATTTCAGTAGAGCTTCCAGGCTAAGAAAGACTAGGAAGAAGGTAGAGAAGGTGCACTTCTGAAAAATTAGCCACTGGAAACCTTGTGACGATCAGGGCAACATTCACTGATATGGTGACAAAAGCGTAGCCCCATAGGCTGAAAAGCTCTCAAAACATAACTGGGAAGACGTTCCTTCTTCAAAGCAGAGTTTACTGACTTCCCTCCTTTAAAGAAGAGTGGGGTTGGGAAAGAGTTGCAGGGCAGTTATTTGCCGAAATGGCATGACACAAATTGAGAACAGCTAGAAACATGTATTAATAATCATCAGATAAAATGAACGAAGTATGAGCCTAGGAAAATTGGATGTGAAAATGAAAAGAGAAGGATAAAGAAGGATATTTTAGGCACAAGTGAATAGAAATGGACTAGTTTGGGCTATTATGAATCAGACAATCGTGAACTATTAGACAGGGAATGACAAATTAAAGTGGGATGGCATTCAATAATCAGATTTGTCATTAAAAAGATTACATGATAAATCCTGAAGTATAGAATTGTCAGTAACAGGATATTCATATGACAACAAAGAAATCAGTTGATTATTATTCAAATTTACATTCCAAACACTGATGCCAATGATAGAGAAATTCAGAATTTTGCCAACTTCTGATCCCTGAAATTGATCACACATGAAATCATTATTTATTAAAAATTACTAGGCATTGGAGTGCAAAAGTTAGTTACAAAGAAGATGGAACAATCGTTGGAAATTATGGTCTCAGCAATAAATATCACACTAGAATATACCCATAAATAATTACATGGTAGAATTTCCCAAGACAAATGACTTGAAAACCATTATATATACCTTTTTTCAACAACAAGAGCAAGGACTATTGTGGTACTTATCTAATTGTCAATTTGAGAGGATTATGAGTGACGACATGGAGTCTAGTCTGTCAGGCAGGTCATAGCCAATGAGGCTTCTATGTGGGCATGGCCTTCTCCTGAGAATTCTGGGAAATCGGGTAGCTCCTTCTGGAAGGCAGGAGACACTATCTCTCTCAGTTCACTCTCTTGGAGATTCTCTACTGACAAGGCTGACACCCTGGGAGGCATAGCAGCTGACAAGACACCTGGACCCACCCTCATGCAGCCCTGGGTGCTAAGGAAGCCATGCAGAGAGCCCTGCCAGTGCTGAGATGTTTCCAATGATGCTAAATCCAAAGACTTTCTACCCACTGGTCTGTGATCTTCTATATTCAGTGTTATTGCATGTGTTTCATTAATCTAAAGAGGACTTTATAGATTGGTATCAGACATATGGACTAATATAGGACAGTATTTTAACTTTCTAGTTTCTAATATCCATTGCAATGGCTATGTAAAACTCAGACAAAAATTCATGATTAAAGAGTTTATTAAGGAAGTTAACAACTTGTAATGCCAGTGAGAATTTGTAATGCTCAGGGTGGTTATTGTGAAGATATATTACAAAACATATCAGGTCTGCTAATACATACCACCTTGCTGTAAGCCTCAATCCAAAGACATTAAACTCAAGCTTCATGGATCAGCAAACCCAGATCCCTGGATTAAGTGCTCAGAGGCACCCAACTCCAGTGAGTCTCAGCCAGTAGGCACTCTACTCTGTGAGTCAGCAAGGCTAACGTCCTAAATTAAATGCCCAGACACACACCACTAGGCAAGACAGCCTTCTGCATAAAATAAGTCAAAATACACCATGGCTTGGGAAGTCCATCACTCTGTTTGAGGCTCTGGCTCCTCTTTCTGCTTCTGCTCTTCTGTTGGTATATCTGTCATGTGGACCCAGGAGATGCTCTGTGTGGGGATCTCAGGGCCAGAGGACTCACCCCACTCCTGGATCTTCCTTCTCCTGCTTCTCAAGGGCTCATTTCGATACAGCTAGATGACACTCCAGGAAATCCTGCTTGTAAAAATTCACTGATCAATACTAACACTATCTTCCACAACTTTTTTTCCAAACTTATTCTGGCAAAAGTCATTTGGTGGGAGTTAGTCTGGCTAGAAGAACCCCATTAAGTAATGGATTGGCCCTGGAAAGATAATGGAGAAGGTAAATATCATCACTCAAAACAAGGCCAGGTATCAACTATAGAAGAGATCACCAATTGCTCCTATGCAGGTTCAGGTTGAAGGTGAAGAAAATTAAAACAAGTCTGAGAGCCAAAATACAATGTTGAGCATATTGCATGTGAATTGTGAGACCATTTCAATTACAGATTTTAGGAAAAAAATACTAATAACCAAAGACCAGATGAGTTATGATCTATCAGAAATATTGTATGTGGAAAAAAACATTAAAAAGACAGTAGGGAAAGAAAAGAGCAAAATGGATGTGAAACACTATTACTTGTACATAAATTATTGAAAGCTAAAAGAAATATAATGAAGTTAATGAGTTAAACAGAAAAATTCAAAGGAGAGTTCAAGACAAAAAAAATACAGTGTTTTATTAACAACGCAAGCATATTTAATTGTGTGAATCATAAAATATTACTGAAAACATTGCAAATATTAGCAATACTATAACTCTTAATTAAGTTCATGGGACAACTATAGAACAGGAAGTAATATTTTAAGCATAATAAGGGAACAGTATGTGGTTAAAAACCAGGAAAGGAAGTGTCAGTAAGTATTCACCATACTATTCAATCTATAGGATGAACAATAAATCTGAGAAGCTGGATTATATGAAGTAAAACTTGGATTGAAGAGCAGGACCAACAAAAGATGTGACAACCTACATTATACAGATGATGTAATCTAGCATGCTGAAAATGAAAACAAATTAAACACTGACGAAGGTTGCAGACTACAGCCTTGAATATCGACCATACAGACAACAAACACCCTCAAAATATGAACCAACAATCAACATTACAACACAAGGAGTAATATTAAAGTAGACGAAAATATATTTTACTTGAAACAACTATTGCTGGTCTTGGAAGCAGTAGTCAATAATTCATATGAAGTTTTGTATTGGGGTAGCCTACTGCAAAACAACACTTTAAAATGAAATTATTCAATATCCTCATCATTAGCTTTTGTAGTAGGTGCATATATATTAATAATAATTTTACTGATTGAATTGCCTTGAATATGAGTAAGTATAATCCTATCACAAGATGCTACTTTGAAGAGTGAGATGCATCTAGCCCAAGCAAGGCATGGTATTTTCAAACACTTCATATCCATGTGGAAGTTAGACAATGGGTAAGCAAAACTGAAGAACAATCAATGCCTTGAATTATGTGGCATAAGGTTATGCATTAGGTTGCTAATTGCAAGGTCAGTAGTTAGAAACCACCAGTGGCTCCGTGGTAGAAATGCAATGTTTCCTATTCCAATAAAGATTTACAGTCTTAGAACCCCACAGGGCAGTTCTACCCTGTGGGTAGAACTAGTTCTACCCAGTCTTATAGGGTTGGTCTGATTCACAATCAACATGATGGCAATGCGTTTGGTAGCAGAAGAATTCTGCCTTTGAAGAATTACAGTCAGAATTCTACTTTGAATGGAAGCGACTACGACTTCACTTATTGTACTCTATATCGTCCAGGCAACAGGAGTTACCAGTTTGTGGAGAAGGAAACTGTCTTTGGGAAAGTAGAGGGTTAGCAAAAAACAGAAGACCCCCAATGAGCTAAATTAACACATTGGTTGCAAAATTGGGCACAAATCTGAGGACAATTGCAAAAATGACGTAGGACACAGTAGTGTTTCCCTTTTTTGTACACTAGTTGCTGTAAGTAAGAACTTACTTGAGGTCACAACAGCCACGGTTACAATGCATGACTTGCCCATGCAAGCTTTAATTTTCGATACGTTACTGGGTGGCATTAGCACTTTATTTTAGTTGTGGTTTATAATATAAATGTACCATAGACTTGAGAACACCCAGGTAACGCAGGTCCACATTATTGTGATTATATTCTCACCTGGGAGGGGCTCATACTAGTCATTCTGTAGGAAGAAATGCTTCCATGGCTTCAACTCAGGTTCACTTATAACTTTTCTAGAACTGACTGAGTTCTTTTTTTCTTATTTATTAATATAGTGCAATCATATTAAGGTAGGATAAGTCAGTTATGCTTTCAGTTTCTCAAACTATTTCTTTGAGAAATTTAAATGTCAAATGCTCCTCTTATGGGGGAAAGACGAGGCTTTCTACTCCCATAAAGAGTTACAGTCTTGGAAAATCACAGGGTCCGTTCTACCCCATCCTAGGGGATATCCAAGTGTCAGAATTGATGGCAAATTGCATCCATGTGTATTCCTCTTATATGCTTGCCTATTTTATTATTTCCTTCACAATTTACATAATGTTCACTTCTCCACTGAAGCCAACTACCCCTTGTCTCTGTTTGTTGTACTGTGTTGGTGTTTGTGTTGCTGTGGTGCTAGAAGCTAAGCCCTGGCATTTCAAATGCCAGCAGGGTTATCCAAAGTGAACAGGTTTCAGGGGACCTTCCAGACTAAGAACATACAACAAAGAAGTAATCAGCTGTCCACTTTCGAGGAATTAGCCACTTAGACAAGCAATTGAAAAAGTGTCAGATACTGAAAGTCTAATGAGTGGAAGCAGAGCATACTCAGAGATAGTTCTAGAATATGGGTCCCTGAGTCACAATGCACTCAAAATATGACAAAGGAAGAGTTGCATTCTCAAAACATAATTGACCATGGTGACATGAATGGAGTAAAGTCTGCTGGAGTAAAGCTTTCGGAATCTTTATTTGATGGTGTGGCTTAAATCAAAATGAGAAAAAAAAAAAGAGTTGAAAACCCCAACTAATAGCCTGAACTTGGAACATATGACGTATGAATGTAGTTAATCTGAATTAATAAAAAATGAAAGCACATAAAGTTGGATATCCTAGGCATTAGAGAGCTGAAATTGACTAGTGTTGGCCATTTTGAAT
Organism: Echinops telfairi; assembly: GCF_000313985.2. NCBI lineage: Eukaryota > Metazoa > Chordata > Mammalia > Afrosoricida > Tenrecidae > Echinops > Echinops telfairi. The sequence continues at coordinate 3,065,275 of NW_022106084.1, forward strand.
GAGAAAGGCATAGCGTTTACTTTGCCAGGATTGACATAATCAAGAAGAATGGTGCTGCATTAATCATCAAAAGGGAACTTTAAGCTGTATCTTGAAGTACAATGCTACCTTTGATAGGATTATGTCTATCGACTTTCCAATTAATGCAACTATTATTGGTATTTATGTACCAACTGTAAAACAAGTGAAGAAATTGAAGCATTTTATTCTTGAGGAAGGCTTAAGTCAGAAATTGTTTTAAAAAATGCAATCAAGTTGCATAGGTAGTTATTGGCAATTGGAATGCAAATATTAGAAACAAAGAGGAAGGAACAGTTTCTAGAGAAGGATATCATACTTGGTAGAGTAGAGGGTATCCTGAAAAGATTCTCAGCAACATCTTGTTTCTGAATAGTGGCTGCAACAATGAGCTGAAACATAGCAACAATTGCAAGACGGTGCAGGAGTGAGCAGTGAGGCGCTCTGTGGAGCAAAATGGCATTAAGCGTGGGAACAGACACTACAGGACCAAACCGCAGTGAAGCCGTTCTTCTTTGACTCCCTGCTTGGGTATGGGGCCCATCAAAACTCATGGAACTGAGTAACATATACCTGAGATGTTGAGCTGCTAACCACAGTGTTAGCAATTGGAAACCACTGGCCGCTCTGCAGGAGGAACAGTCTCAGACACCCACAGGAGCACGTCTAATCTGTCCGGTACGGTCACTAGGCGTCAGAATTGATGTAATATACATGAACTAGTGTGTGTGACTTTTGTCCACAGAATTGACTGTAAATTCAATTTCACTTTTACAACTCTGATCATTGAACAGAAGTCTGTCCACTTCCCTACTAACCTTTAAGTTCCATGAATATAGGACCCTTATTTATTAATAATAATATTTTCATAATTAAATGTTCTAAGTTCCACTTAAGTTAATTATTTGAATCTAAGATTTGTTCTCTATCAGCAATTTCCAACTTGTGGAGTTATTTGCTTTCTATATTTCATTATTCGCTTAATAGCTGTGCTGCCTTTAGTGATATATGTAACATCGCTTAGATTTCCTTTACTCTTTTATTAGCACTGTTACATTGAGAATAATTTAAAACCTTCCTAAGTGTCATTGCAATAAACGTCAGATAATAATTTATTTATACGATAAATTAATGCACATGAACTAACTACTCACTGTTGTGCCTTAACCTTGGTAAGCTTTCAGTAAGGATTATCTTTTTGTTTTAATGGATAGATAATATAATTTAATTCTCATAGCAACCAGTACCAATTACATTCTATGATATCCTTTATAACTTTTCTACTATGGATAGTAGATTCATTTCCTATAGTATTTCAGTTACTTTGAAATGACTCAGTATTAAAGGATTTGCTTTTAAAGCAGGTTCATAGGACTTGAACATTATTGTTTAGAAACAATGGAAGTCATATTTAGTGTTAGATAGTGTCTCATGCACTGGAAAGGATATCAGACCAAATAATTCTAGTCATGTTTGTGATAGTCACTAATTAGCAATGCTATTGCTAGGAGCCATCTAGTGGGCTCGGACCACAGCAACTCTATGCACAACAGAACAAAACGTGCAATGGTCCTGTGCCAGTCTCACAGTTGTTCCGATGCCTGCGTCCATTGATGTGCCCCCTGGGTCAGTCTGTCTCATTGAGGGTCTTCTTCTTTGTCCCCGCCCTTCCTCTTTAACAAACATGAAGTCCTTCCACAGGGACTAGTCTCTCCTCATAATATATCCAAAGAGTGTAGAACCAAGTCTTGCCATCCTTGTTTTTAAGGGGTTCTTTGGCCTTATTTTTTCCAGCACAGATCTGTTTATCCTTTTAGCAGTCCATGGTATTTTCAATATTCTTCTTCAGCACAATTTAAATTGATCAATTCTTCTACAGTCTCTCTTTTTAATGTCCAACTTTCACATGCACATGTTGAAACGGAGAATGCTCTGGCTTGTGTCAGGCGCACCTTAATCTTCAAAGTAACATCCTCATTCTTTAATGCCCTAAAGAAATTTTGTGAAACAGATTTACTTAAAGCAACACATATTTTGATCTCTTGGCGGTTGCTTCCATGAGCTTGTGGTTCCAAGTAAAACAAAATCCTTGACAACGTCATCCTTTTCACCGTTTGTGATGATGTTCCCTATTGGTCCAGTTTGATTATTTTGGTCTTCCTCACATTGAAGTGTAATCCATACTGAAGGCTAAAATCATTGATCTTCATCAGCATGTGCTTCAATTCCTCCTCATTTTAAGTAAGCAAGTTTGTCATCTGCAGGTTGCTAATAAGCCTTCCTCCAATCCTCATGCCACATTATTCTTCATAGATCCCAGTTTCTCTGATGATTTGCTCAGTCTACAGATTGAGCATGCACTATGAGAGGATACAACACTGATGGTTACCATTCCTGATTTTTGATCGTGCAGTATTCCCTTGTTCTGTTTGCACAACTGCCTCTTGATCATGTACACTACATGAGCACAATGAAGTGTTCTGGAATTCCCATTCTTCTCAGGTTGTCTATCGGTTATCTTCTCCATGTTATCTATATCTCAAGGTTCATTATGGTCCACACAGCCAAATGCCTTTGCTTATTCAATGAAACACAAGTAAACAGCTTTCTGGTATTCGCTGCTTTGAGCCAAGATGCAGCAGTGATGTTCCTTGTGTTCCACATCCTCTTCTGAATCTGGCTTGAATTTCTGGAAGTTCCCTCTCAGTGTACTGTTGCTGTAAGCATAGTTGGAGGATCTAAAGCAAAATTTTGCTTGCATGTGATATCAGCGATCTCGTTCTATAGTTTCAGCATTGTGTTTGGTCACCTTTCCCTGGAATGGGCACAACTATAAATTTCTTGCTGTCAGTTGGCAAAATAGCTGTCTTCCAAATTTCCTGGCATGCATAAGTGGTTTCCTTACACTTATAATAATAAAATTACAATTTATTGGGTGTCTGTTGAGTTTAAAGACTGTCCAAAGAAATAAGTGTTGGAAAATCACACTTCAGATTTTGATATTTGGAAGAATAGGATTTAGCTCATAGATGACCACTTATTAGCATTGTACCTTTGGAATACATATGACATGTCTAACCTTTTGTTTCTACATTGTTAAAATGATGGCAAGACAGTACTTATTCACATAGATAATTATTAAATTTTAATGGGATAAAGCATGCTTAGTTTTTAATGCATGTGTTCCTTTTAAAAGTCTATTAAAATTAGATTTGAGATATTAACTTTTTTCTATATATTTTTAAAGCATCATCATAGTATTTTATCTATTGTAGGTTTCTCAATATATGTCCCTTCATATTGGTACTCATATTACTTATATTAACTCTTATTGTAGATATTTCTGGGTTCTTATGTTTCTAATTTAATGTTTCTCATTTATTTCACTCATAGTCTTTCTTAGTAAATGATCTCTTCATTACCCTCTTAATATATCATTCCTTTCCATGCTGTTTTGTGTGCACAAAGCTCTACTGGCTTGTTGTTTGGTTTCCTCCCTATGTCTAAAGTATTTAAGGCTCAACTCAATTATATTTTTGAAAAAATCATATTTCACGATTTCAACCGATTTAAATGAGTATATTATTCTTAAAGAACATAATTTATCACTTAATTGTGTTAAGGTACTTTACTTCATGATAAATATAGAAGTCTGAACCAATCAGATGGTGCATGAACTTTTGGGGAGGTTTTTAAGGAGAAGAATGTTGCCAGAGTATTTGCTTTCTTTCTTGATTCCTTTATCAGACATATAGAAAACTTGTGATTCATTTTTTCCAGTCAAATATCTGCAAACATTTGTGATTATTTTATAATGAACCAAATATTAACCCTTGGCTTGAGCCATGTGATATTTACATTTGAATACCTTTCCGTATCATCAAATAGATGTCCCTTCAAACATTTTGTCTTATTTTGCACAATTTTCTTTTGATGAGAATGGGAAACTGTTTTAGGAAAATTATGGAAATGACAATGTTCAGTTTAAATCAGTATGAAACAAACATAACTGTTGGATCCAAAGATGACCCAAATATATACCACTTGTAACTTACTTTTAGCAAAGGTGCTTTAGCTTATATACCAATATTTTCCATTTTCATATATGCATAGGAAAGTCAAACAATGAATAGGAAGCTTGAAGTACAGTGAACCCTCATTTATCACGGTTAATCGGTTCTAGACCCTACCGTGATAAATGAAATTCCGCGAAGTAGGATTCCTTATTTGTAAATCAAATATTTTCGTAGTTAGAGCATAGAGGACATGAAAAAACACCCTTTAGTCACCATTACACTCGTATTACCCAATTTATTAAATGAAAAAGGGAAAATACAGTAAGACATTTTGGACGTTACAATTATCATTTATTATTTATTATATTATTTATGGCATCAAGCGTGTACAGTATGAGCCAATCAGTGGCAGTAATGACAGAGCACGCGCTGTTACGCAAAAACCGCGATAGAGCGAAGCCGCGGAAGTCGAAGCGCGAAGTGGCGAGGGTTCACTGTATTGAAACCTTTGAATTGTGGTGTTGCTGAAGTATGTTGACTATATCATGGGTTTTCAGAAGAACAAATAATTCTACATTGGAAGAAGTATAGCTAGAATGCTCCATAGAAGTTAATATGGTGAGACTTCATTGAACCTATTTTGACACGAGATCAGGATGGATCAGTCCTCAGAGACCGATGTCATGAGTGGAAAAGTAGATGGCTTCCTATAACACAGATCCTCTAGGAAGTGGATTGGTATCATGGCAACAATACTGGGCTCGCACCGTAGCAAACATCGGAAGGAATGTGCGATTTTTCATTCTGTTGTTCACAGGGTCACTTGATGGCATCCGAAAACAACAGTAACAACATATTTTTGCAGTCCAGGGAAGAATTCACCAGTGTGCTCTCCTTTATTAGTAAAGGAGATAATGAGGAGAAAAACTCAATAACTGTGTTTAAATAGAGCATGACCTTGTGATAATAATAAGATATTTTTTGAAGAAGAATTCTCAAGAGTGTGTGCTGCAAACGTATCTGTTTGACTTGCTAATAGCATTATGCTTTAATCAGAATGCTCTGAACAAGGTAAATGTAAGCAACAATATCACTAGCTATTTTTTGTCTAAGTTTAAATAGCTCAGCAATCAATCATTTTTAAATGTAGTTTTTCATTATTAATCTATTTGTCAACAGTGTATTATAGACTAACGCAGTGGTACACTTTTACAATAGTATCACTGAGAGTCAATTTTATTTCTTTTTGTTTTGATCACATAATATAAGCCACTTTTGATGGCTTAACAGAAAATTACAAAGGCTTGTCTAGGCCAAGTGACAATGAACTAATTCAATTATAATAAAAAGGATTTATACAAAACCTTAAGAGTTCTTATTTGTAGTGAATATTTTTGAAACCTTCTAGAGATTAGATTCAAATAGATTTCATGCAGGATTATATGCAAAGCTAACAATCTCAAGGAAACTGTAATGTAATAGTGTTCATATGAATTAGAGTATTTTGACAAATATAATTAAAATGCTTATGAGCCTAGCCTCTGGCAAATGAATGTCTGCCAAATACAATGGAGCCATAAAAGGAAGCAAATCACATCATTGAGATAAATTCAGCAGTTTTGAACCAGATATAAAGCATACATCAAAATATAATTTTTTTTGTTTTCAGAATATAAAATTTATAAATCATAGATGTCGATATTATGTTGCATTGCCTCACTAATCTTATACCCCGAGGTCTATATAACCTAAAGTCTAACTGAAGATATCAAAGAGTCATAGTTTAACCAGAAATCAGTTAATTTTATAGTGTTAAATGATAGTTAAGTAATACAGTAAAGATGCTTAATAGTCATTTTAAATAAAACTTCTGGTTGCACCACTATTTTGTTCAAACTTTAACGTTCTTATTTTCAACAGTGAATTACTTTTGAACAAGTTATGTGATTTAAAGTAGACATTTTCCGTATGGTATCTGGTTTGGTTTGAAGAAAACCATTACATAAAAATTAAAGGAATAATTGACCAAGATGAGACGACCATAATAAATATCTATACACCTAATGACATACCTTCCAAGTGCATTAATCAAATATTTAAGAGTGAAGAGAGAAATAGACAATATTATAATAATCAGAGCATACTTCACTGCACTACTCTGATGGAAGGACAGTACAACAGGTAAGAAACCACCAAAAAGTACTGACTAACAAAATTACTCAACATAAACTATTAGGTATATATAAAACACTTCACTGAAAAACAGCACACAATATATACATAATTTCCCATAGTGCATGGAACATTTTCCAGAATAGACCACATGTTAGGCCACAAAAAATCCTATCAAATTTAAAAACATTGAGATATTACAACACATCTTCTCAGATCACAACACTATAAAATTGGATATCAACAATAGGAAGATCAAGGAAAATTATTAAATACATGGAAATTCAACAACACGTCATTTTAAAGCTATTGGGTTTTAAAACTATTGGAAGATATAGGGAATGACATTTTAACAAGAATGAAAATACAATGTACCAGATGCTGAGAGCACAGCTGAAGCAGAACTCAGAGGAGAGATTGCAGCAATCAACACACACACCACAATAAAGAAAGACCCACAAGCAACACATTAACCGAGGATCTCCAACAACTGGAACAAGAGCAACAAAATAAAACTTCTGCCGCCAGAACAAATAAACAATAAAGATTACACTGCCAACCTCAGTCTTGGTGCCTCGACTGTTGGACTTGTTTCTGGGTATGTTTGACTTTGATTCCCCAAAAGATCTCAGTCTTTCCCTATCAACTCTAGTTTTTGAGATACAGAACTGATGCTATCTACTACCCTTCACTGTGCTCGCCCATAAAAATCAGCATATTTGAACGAAGTCTGTGCTAACCTAAATTAGAGGATATGCACCCTGGCTTTATTTAAAGTGATTTGTGCTGCAATAAATATTTAGGCCAAAGATATATTTGAACCTTGAAAATTATAAGAACTTAGAATTTTAGCCAAGTATCACTTTGCCTTTATTAGAAACTGAATAGTAGGTAGTTATATTTTCTTATCTTAAAAAGAGTTTAGAATAAACATTTCTGAACAATAAATAAGGATGCCTGCTAGTGTAGTGGGTTATGAGTTTGACTGCTATGAAGTCTTACATGTTCAATACTCTAAATGGCCCTCACACATTCCATATAGGTACCTTTTCAGTTCTCTTTTCCACTCTTATGAAACTGTGTTTTGATGTTACAGTATCCAACTTGCACTCTGTCTATATTTTGCACTGCCTCCCATATCACAAAGAAATACTCACTGTCACCTAATCAATTCTAACTCAGTGATGCAGTGGGACAGAGAAGAACTTTGGATTTCTAACGCTTTAAATCTTGTACAGACTGCAGCATGACTGGCAGACAGATTTAAAGACTTATGATGAACACCTTAATGTGTAGCTAGCTAGCCCCCACGGGACCTTATACAGCTTCCTTTGGAAGTCCCATGATACCTAATTATTTTTCTAATTTTTCTTACCATTTTTTGTCTTATCTTGTAATTTGTTGTGATATTTAAGTTTATTGTGCCAACTAGACCATTAGGAACATGTGGGACAAGTTTAATCAGGTTACAGCTTGATTGGAGGGCAATGAGATAAATGTCTTTTCAAGGTCTGCCCCCATGTATCTTCCTCCATGGTGATTGTACCAGCGTGCTGCTACTCAAGCTAGTTCTTTGCCTCAGCTGCACTACCTGTGGGCCAAGCCAACCCATGGATCATGTCACTAGAGCTTGAGGCTCTTTTGAGATCCCATTGTGACCTGCTTTGCTAAGCTCCTAGGCTACTGATGGATGCTGACCCAATCTCCTGTCTGCTGCATGCAGGCAGACTATGCCTGCATTTTCCAAGGGAGGACTCTGCTGTTTCCTCGACCTTGAACCAGCAGCCTGCATGAGTTGAAGGACTTTCAGTATATTAACGGTTCTACAAAAGTGAGTTGAACTGAGCCCTCTATACTGCTGTGTAGACTAATTAGCTAGTTGATTCCTTCTTGCTGTATAAACCTATCCTTTTATATGTATATAATTATGTGTCCTGTTTGTTTGCTTGTTTTCTCTAGAAAACCCTGCCTAACACCTTTGTGGTTCTAAATTTTCTTATATTTAAAAATAGGTTGTAAAATTAATGAATTACTGTAACTTAATAGGTGAAAATATAGTGAAACAATGTATCTAAGAAACTAGAGCTGATATAGTCTATCTAATGTAATGTTCCAAATAGCACTTCAAATAACCCCAGAAACAGGCCTTAAAAAAAACCAACAAGACACTACAGGAGGCGGGTGGGGTTGGCGGGGAGATTGGTAGACTGTTTGAGCAGAGATAAATGAATCAGAAAACAGAAAAACATTAGGAAGAATCAACAAGTCCAGAAGGTGGCTCTTTGAAAGGAATAACAAAATTACAAACCAGTGGCAAATCTAGCAAAAGAAAATTAGAGAAAATGCAAACCCAAAGATTATTAAGTGAAATAAGAGACATCAAAACAGAACTAGATAAAAAGAAAAATATTTTAAAAATATAATGAAGAATGGAAACTGTCTAAGAGAGTGGTGCTCAACCTTCCTAATGCCATGACCTGTTAATACAGTTCCTCATGTTGTGGGGACCCCCTAACCCTAAAATTATTTTCATTGCTACTTCATAACTGTAATTTTGCTACTGTTATGAATTGGGTGACCCCTGTGAAAGGGTCGTTCAACCCCCAGAGGTTGAACCTGACACACAGATTGGGAATTGCTGGTCTAAAACCACATTATCAACTCTAATGTATCACAATGTGATGTATAAAAAATACAAAAACTGAAAAGACTCATAGCAAAAGAAGAAACTGGTCTGTTTATTAAATTAACTCCCAATCAAAAGAAAGTCTGATGCTAGATAGCTTCATATGGAAACTCAGTCAAACATTCTGAGATGATATCATCACAAATTTACTCAAACTATTCCAGAATACAGAAAAGTATGAGCAGCCCTATGATGGTCAGATTTTATGTCAATGTGATGTACCTGTGTGCAAGTATGGGAAGAATCCAACTTTCAGGAAAACAGCTTAATGATGCCTTCTGGCTGTGAAATCTTTAAAAAGAATCTATGGAGAACATCTGTGTCTCTCTTGCCCATCACCACCTTCCTGCTTGCCTGGCTTCTGTGCCAGGCTCTGGGGCTGTTGGCCTGCATGGGTCATCGACCCTGGGAGATTCAGTGGTCTGTCATGTTCCTGCCAAACTTGGAATTTCATAAAATGTGATTCGTAGTCTTACACAGGTTTCAGAACTTTGACTAAACTTGAGCAGCAGCAGCATGTATAGCAAATCCCTACATCAAATGGAAATGTTTTCTTTACAGAAATAACACTGTCTCTAGGGACCTTGCTTATCCCTTCACAAGTTATTTCTCCCACAAATGCTCCAATTTTTAAATTTAAAAAAAATTGACTTTATTTACACTATGCAGTTTAATTCCAAATAGAAGCTACCTTTTCATTAAGTAACATGAATATATTTAATTTTTCACCTGACATGAAATGGTATCAGATCAAGACTTCCTCTTTGATTCCCGCCTTTGACTATGGTATCATCACAAATTGCCCCAAGGCATATCTTCCCATTTAATACCAAGTCTTAAATGAAAATGTCAGTGGTAGGTTTTGTTCAACATTATGTAACCAAGGAGACATGGCATCCAGTAATTAAACTATCAGAACATGAACAGTGAATAAATCATAACAACCATTATAGTGTATAGCGCCATAGGCGCAGTGAATTTTATTCAGAAGAGGTTTATGAAGTACATGGAAAGACCTAAAGGGTTAAAAATGAAAGTAGGAATTCACTGTCTCCAGATATTTTAATAGATGCTGTAAAAAGTAACTATGTCCCTGTCCTAGTCGTTATTCAAATTTTCTCTTGTCCTGACCTTCCTTTTTTACTTGATGTCTACAGTATTTAAGGAAATATTTCTAATTATTATAATCCCTTGCTGAGTAACTCTCTATAAGGAAACACCATCTGACGCTTAATTTCCAACCACCACGGATGATAGCTACACGTGCAAGCTTTTATTTTCCTTTTCCTTTTATGCATTGCATGAGTTTAAAGAAGAGCATATTTTTTTAAATTTAAAAATAAAATAATGCTGTTTTCACTTTCTATGTGACTATATAATCAACCCATAATATCTTTAATGACATTATTTTCTAACCTGTATAAAAATATGCGCTTTTTACATATTCCCACATAATACAGGTATAACAGATGAATTTGCATATTAATATGAATTGAATTATGGTATGCTGAATTAAATATAATGTGCTCTTCACTTTTTCTTTTAAACAACATGAATAAAAGGACAGAGTAGATGAGAGAAATTTTCAATGTATTTGTAGCATTATAAAAAATATTGCCCATTGAAAGATTATCCAAGACAAAATACCATGCTACTGAGTAACTAAACTGATGAATTTCAGAAAATAAATATTGATTGGTATAAAATTCTGCATATCCATAATTCTTAAACAAAATATCTTGTTACATCTGAGAATTCCTTCTCTATTTTCTTTTTGTCTTCTTTTAACGGAAACTTTATTTCTACATTGGTAACAGAAGTGGCTCTTCATAAAGAAAATTTGATGCCTTGGAAGAGAAGGAATTTGGGTCCAAAATATCATAAATCCTATGAAATGTCCTCGACCTTTCTCCCCAAGGAATTATAATTTGCACATGGTCCCTTTCCAGGGACTTAAATTGACTCGACTGCAATGAGTTTTGTTTTGTGAACATATGTATATATTATATTATCCATATTATGAGTAAGCATGCTAAACATTTGAAAACGTTACAGTGCTTTCAATTTTGCGTATAGACCTTTGTGTAGACATTGACCGTGTTGTTGTTGTGAAGTGCCAATTAGTTGGCTCCAACCCACACTGAGCCTACACACAACAGAAGAAAACACTGCCAGGGTATGCACCATCCTCACAGCTATTGCAGTACTTGAGCCAATCGTTAAACTCACTACACCAATCTACCTCTTTTGCAGTTTTCTCTTTTCCACTGACCTCCCACTTTACCAAGCACGATATTCTTTTCCAGGGGCTGATTGTTCCTGGTAATATGTCCAGAATACATGGGGGTGAAACCTCCCCACCCTTGCTCCCAAAGAGCATTCTAGCTGTATTTCATTCAAGACAGATTATATATATCTTTCTTTTGGCAGTCCCTGGTACTTTCAATATTTTTTTGCCAGCCACAAATTCAAATGTATCAAGTCTTCTTTGGTCTTCTTTATTCAATATCCATCTTTCATGTGTATAAGAAATACTTGAACATATGACTTGGGTAAGGCACATCTTAGTCTCCAAACTGATGTTCCATGCTACCTATTAATTGTTACTAACCCTCTTAAAAAGTATTGACCCATTATTTTTGTAAACCTCTTGGTCTTCCCAGAAGACCATTTCCTAGTGTTACTATTATGTTCATTTTATTCTCCCCCACCCTCACATTCCCTATGTACCCAACAATCTCCCTTTTCCTTCATTTCCCTATTTTTAACTCTTTTGAGACATCTCAAATGGAACCTGAAAAAAAAAATCAACTATCTCTACACAACCCAGCAGTCTGTCCATCGCTCATAGCTGCACCACGTTGCCACAGAAACAGCAGTCAAACGCAATACACCCCAAAATTCAAGAAAAACAAACTCAAGCAACCTCAAATCGCAGAAACCCAAAGTACTCTTTAAAAGATATCCTGGAACTGCCAGAAATAGAATTAAGAAGCATAATGCTTTTCAAGAAATGTGAGGAACACTCCGGAGGACAACAACAACAAAATTGAAAAACAAAACCTCACACCAAAAAGAATTACTTCTAAATTGTGCACGCAAAAATCCCTTGGATATTGTCAGACACTGTGAAAGCATGATGCCTCTATTTTTGCATACCATTAGAGATGGCCACTGAAATTGGGAGTTTCAACTGATTTTGATTAATCTATCTTCAGACATGTCAGGTGACTTCTGCAATAAGTTGTAGTCTTTCTCTGTCTAAAAAAAAAATGTTAGTTACCTGATCATCTAAACTAATTCTTATTATTTTCCCATCAGCAGCAGTGAAGGTCCATAGGTCAGAATACGTATTGCTTGCACTTCTTATACAGATATTAACTGTCTATAGTTTTCTCAATATAGAATAACTTGATTAATGATGCCTGTCACCATCTCATCCTGTAAATTTATCTTAATAATGGGATGCTGTTTGGCAGATTTCTCTTACACCAAAAACTATTATAGAACAGTTCAATCCATATGTTCCACTATTTGTGTTGCTGTCGTTAAATAGTAATTCTATTAAGCTATGGTTTAAAATACAGTACTTAAAATTTAGTACAGTTTAAAATGTAATACTTAAAGTTCAGGTAAAATTTGTATGTCATTTCACTCTTTTCTGATTAACAGAAACTTAATTGTCATGTATTCACTATTGATTGAGTGTTGTGATAGTTAGCTTTTATATTAACTTGACTGGGCTAGAATTGACAGCGTCTTGGCAATAAGCTCTCCCCCCTTAAAGGTGCAGGTTACAGCCTGATGATATCTCCTTGGAGAGGTGACCTATTTCATATATATAAATGTGTACTGTGGAAAACTGGATCTTCCTTTTCTTTTACTTCCTGTAGGCCTTGATCTTGGTTTGGTTCTTTGGGACTTTATCAGGCAGCCAACCATGTGGCTTTGCCCCACTGCCAGCTTTGGATACATTCAGCTCTGTTTGCACCAGCCTGCAGTCATCTGGGTGCCTGCTTCATGTTTCTGCTTCTTAGTTCTTTGTCTGGCAGTTTCCTAAGTCAGCCAGCCAAGCATCTGACCCATGAATTTGAACTATACTACTGGGATTTACTGGTCTGAAGCTGCGTGAGTCCTTTTTTCCAGAACCATAATTGATACAAATACCCTCCTTATACATATATGAGTGTCACTGGTTTTGTTTTTAATCTAGAAATTCTAGCCTATCACCAGCGTAAAAACACTAACTTTTTGTAGTTCTTAATCTCAAACATTTCATTAAACTGGTAATTTCCAGATTGATGGATGGGGAAATGCAAAGGAAAATAAATAGAATGCCAAGTAAGAGGTATACCTGAAACTGATTTTAGATATTATACATAACCATGTATATATATATATATATATACCTCTAGC
>NW_022106084.1:3078795-3080430 GCF_000313985.2 Echinops telfairi
TTACTTACATAGAATCAAGGACTTTACTTTGCTAAATATAATTTATTTGGGAGAAATGTCACAAATACATGTTAGAAGGATATTTACATATGCTAGTACAAACCATATCATTAAAATTTAGTCCCAGTGAATTTAAGAGGAGAACCCTCTGAGCATCTCATTATGAGAAGCACACTGCAAGATTGATTGGCATAATGGTTTCAAATTATGTGAATAATTATTGATGAATAAAATAATTTGGTGATAAAAATTTTGGGAATTTTGAGAATATCAATATTTTAAAAATATTTCATTTGGAAATGAGAAGAACTTTGAAAAAAGTAAACTTGAGTATATAAGAGTATCTAGACAGTAGAAACAGATTCTCAAAGATCAATGAGAAATATTACATTACAAAAAATTTTAGAGTTCTCAGGCCGGCATTTATTTCTAAATACCCAATATCCCTTGATAAAAGTTATTGTTTCTTTAGCCTTGTTACCTCAAAAATAAAATTCAATACTTACATTCACCTTTTTGTTTTATTGTGAAATTTACTAATATTTTCTATTGCATGCTAAATAGAAGGCTAACACATAATAACAATTATATTATTACTAATAAAATTATCTACATGTTTTATATAGATATATATTATTTCATGTAACACTAGGAAAAAACCTTCACAAAGTAGCTATAGTTTTATCTAACAGAGTTAGGAATAGGTATATCTAATAGCATTTGCATCACTACAATATATTTTTTTTAAATTTTTACCCATTGGTGTATCCTAGTCTCTAAATGAGTGCATAATGAGCCAGAACTTGGTAATTTTCTTTTTTTAATGCAGTGAATGAATGAGATAATAAAACTAAGCAGTTCGATTCCACATTTACATTCTTAAAAATAATATATTGTTGATTCTAACAAGAAATGCAGTTATTCAATTTGTTTTGAGATAATAAAACCTATGGGTTAGAAACTTTCCACATCTAAACTAATGTGAGCGCTTTATTTATGTGCTTCTTTGAGATTTTTATGCATATTTATTCAATAAACCTTTAATGATGACTAAGTATTAAGGAATCCTGGTGGCTTTATGGGTGTGATAATGAGGTTTATTTTGCCAAATAGGCCAATTGCGCATGTGGGTGGAGTTTAAGCAGGTCACAGCTTGATTGGAGGATAACTGAAATAAAGAGCAGGCATCCATCTTGCTCTTGCTCCCTCGTGATTGAACCAGTGTGCTACTGCTTTCTCCAGTTCTCTGCCTCAACCTGTGTGTTACACTATCTGTGAGCCAAGCCAACACATGGATTATGTTGCTAGAGCTTGAGGCTCCTTCAAGACCTGCTTTGCCACACTGCTTGTGAGTATATCACTTGAGCTTGAGGCTGGTGGCTTCTGTGGCATTGCCCTGCATCTCCTGAGTTTGAGATTGCATTGGGCCTTCTTTATAAGCTTCTGAGCTACTAACTGTTGCTAACCCACCCTGCTGCCTGAAGGAAGACTCCACTGTCTGCTTCCTTGACCTTGGACTGGGCAACCCACATGAGTTGAAGGACTTCCAGTATATTAACTTTTCCACAAAAAATGAGTTGAACTGAGCCCTCTGTACTACTGTGTGGACTAATTAGGTGTTATCCGGCCCCCCCC
>NW_022106084.1:3084793-3086511 GCF_000313985.2 Echinops telfairi
TATTCATTTAACAATCATTCTCTGACCCCAATATGGAAAACACTATAAGAAAAAAATGAAAACTGCTTAGTTGCATAATTATTGACCATTTGTGCTTCAGGAATTCTGATGACATGGTGGGTCACATATTGCACTACTAATGTAAAGGTTAGCATTTCAAAGCCACTAGCTGCTCCTCTGGAGAAAGATGAGGCCTTTTGCTTCCATTAAGTGTGTACAGCCTTGGACATTCACAGGGGGAAGTTCTGCTATGTCCATATGATCTCTGTGAGTCATAATTGGCCTGATGGTACTGAGTTTAGATTTTTAGGATTGCACAGTATAGGAGAGTTGTGGGGCCAAAATGAAGTTGTCTGAGTAAGCAAATGTGTGCTGCTAGAAACTTTCACTTTTTAAGGGAAAAGGGAGTAAAAGTGTTAAGCTGGGAAAGTCTTTTTCAACCATTATATTACATTTTTTATTATTTGATAAAAATAAGTAGTTTTAGGTATCAGGATGTTCCTTCTAGGTGGTTGTTTATTCTTTAAGGATCAGGATACACTATAATCAGAAAAATAACTTTTGAGCTGATTAAATCAATATAGGGTGGTATACGATATGCAATATATTTTTTGCGGAAAGAAACAAAAAAGTGAGTAAAGGAATACCTACTGTTAATAACACTTGTGTTGATTGAGAAAGTGTCTACCAGGCAGATGCTGTTTATTTAGAAAAAAGATCACTATTCACTTGGAAACATGTGTCTAATGAGCCTTTTTGAAAGCGAGCACGAGTCAGAAAAGGAAGATCAGTAAAGTCTCCTGTAATCCTCCAGGCAAAAGTGGAGCGTCAACCATGATCTAGGGGAAATGCATATTCACAAGAATTTCAGCTTGAAATAAATTATTTTATATTCAGCTGTTATTGTCATTTTGTATATTCAAGACTGATTAATAATGGTGCTTATTTACTCACAACATTTTTATATAGAAAAATAAATTTATAGGGTCATAAGAGATACTTCCAGATAGAAAGGGAGAAAATAACAGAAAAAGACTCAAAATCCTCGAGGATTAACTGAGTGGACCAGCAGGAACCTGGGAACCTCCTAGACTATCATGCTAAGACGCTCTTCACACTGTGTGCTAGAACATCTCCTGGAGCTCACCTTTCAACAAAGAGATTGGTTCATAAAACAAACAGAGTCACCTGAGAATACTGTGCTATTTTATAGAGCAAAACAACATCACTAACCAAAAACGATCTATTTGAGACCTAGCAGTTAACATTTAACCTAATGGACTGATGGGAGGTAGCGTAGGGGTGGATGGTTGCTGGAAAAGGATAAAGGAAATGGAGCACCCTGAAGGGAAATCATGATAACATTGACCCAATGTTCATGGCCAATGCCACTGCACAAGATGTAGACCCAACAACCCAAACCCACGAGTACTCAGTGATTATTGATTCAGTGACCCTTTAGGATAGAACAGTACTGAGTCTTAGGATTTCTGAAACTGTAAATGTCACAGCAGAGCTGGTGGGTTGGAGACACGGACCTTGTGGTTAGCAGGGCAAAATGTAATCCATTGTGTGATCAGGGCTCTTTGTAAGCTGTGTATAACAATCGTTAGAGGTGATTCCCATTTGCTGTGTAAAATTTCACCTAACACTAAGCAAAATATAAGAAAAAGAAAAGGAAATCCTTATGAAACACAGTGCCACTATGGCACTCACAA
>NW_022106084.1:3087198-3089889 GCF_000313985.2 Echinops telfairi
GGCCACCTGCTAGGTAACATGGAGGACCAGCGACCATCAATGAGGATTATCAAACAGTGTGCTCAAATATAGCAACAATCACGAGGCTGGTGCGGGGCAGGCAGAGTTTCTTTTTGTGGTACATAGGAACTGACGTGGCAGCACCTAACAACAGTGACATTTAAGCATTTTCACTTCCATCACTGACAATTTCAGTCTATCTCTAGAAACCTCCACAACGATATTAGACTGCTCGATTACACTAGCCTTACTCTGGGATACAAGTTCTCACGCAGACCGTTAGAAGAAGCTCAGAGCTAACTCATACCCTATCCCTGGTCGGATGAGAGCACAGGAAGGACAAAGGCATTTCAATGAGGCATTTAGGCCTCAGGCTCTATTTAGAAATGAAAGGATAAGAAAAGACAGCTGTAATGAAGTTGGCGGCACTTTGACTTAAGCATGCCACGGCTAGCCACAATTCCGGCAGTCCAAAGCCACCAGAAGCTGCAAGGGAGACAAATGAAACTGCTCCCATGTTGCCACGGAATGCCTATGTGGTTCATGATGTTAATTCCCATCAAGTAACTTCCAACTCAGGGCAACCTTAGGCTCACAGAGCAGTTCGACTCTCCCCTTTGGAGTTATTATGAGTCAGAATTAACTAGATGCCAGTGGGGTGTGTTTACGAAGGGACTGAGGCCAATCACACACTTTCAGTCATGTTAGTCAGGAAAGCCACATGAATGCCTTTCCCTGCTTACAACATTTTTCAGTCTCTTCACAGTATACCAGAGGCAGAAATGCACATGGAATTTTCCAAGACGATAAATTTTGACGGGAGCAGACAACTGCATCTTTCTTTTGAAGAGCATATGTTAGGTTTAAATTGCCAACTTTGAAATCAGCAGTCCTTGATACCTGCCATAGCTAAATCTTGATTCTCATGAAAAGCCGCAAAGGATTCCTAAGGGCCATTTACAGATGGTTCAGTGGAGAGCCTCTTCCCTTCTTGGTGAGATGGATTGAATTGTGTACTGTTAATCCTAACCCCTCTATGTGTGTAAGTCATCCCATTAAAGAATGAGACTTTATCTGTTATGACAATGTAGCCATATCGGTGTAAACCATGGTGATTCAGCAAATTCTTACTGACACTGATCATATACACGGTTTCTGAGAATATAAGTTTTTATGAAAATGGAAAGCCTTATCTTTCTTACAAGGAATGGCTGGTAGGTTTGTGTGCTAGTCTGGGTACTCTAGAAAAATAAATCCACAGAAACTCATGTGCCAGAGAGAGTTTTATATAAAGGTTAAGTGCGCATCAAGAAAACAGCCCAACTCAGTGCTGTCCAGGCCCACAAATCCAATATTCACCCATTAACCCATATGCCCAACAGCAATCCATAAAGTCCTCCTCCTCCATCTCACAAAACACATGCAATGATGCCTGCTGCAGGAGGAAAACCGAGTCAGTGAATGTGTAAGCATCTCAGCGCTGGCAGGAGTCTCCACACGGGTGCTCCAGCACCCAGGGCTACATCGGGGTAGGTCCATGTGGCTTCTCCTTGGGGATGTCTTGGAGGAAGTGAGCCTTGCCAGCTGAAGCAAGGAACTGGCTAAGGGAGCTGCACACTGGTTCAACCATCACAAAACAAGAGACCCAAGAACTAGAAAGGCCAGGCTCACCAAGCCATTTATCCCTCCGCCCTTCAATTAACCCACATGTGTTTATTGGCCAGGTTGGCACAATAAACTAACTCAATCTACCCCTTGCCAACCTGGCACCTGTGTATAATTCTTTAGCTTCACAATTTCATTTAAGTAACATCTATACCTTAATCCTATAATCCTGTGAATATGCTCCCCCATCTTTGAAAGTTTGTAAGCCAACCACTTCATGCGTCTATCCTCCCAATTTTGAGTATCCAATTTGTTTACTGCCCACTTACATCACCCCAGTTCTCTGAGAAGACAATCATATTTTTTGACATGAAGAGCCTTCATTCCAGTTGGAACTTGTGATGTCTGCATCCATAAGCAAAGTCAAATCCAGATAGGCCATCCATAAAGTCAGCAACAATATGCACCAGTTCACAGGCTCAAAAATCCCCAGCTGGTTGGGTTCTGGTTAACTCAATGTGGGCTGCCTCACTCACCCTTGACAGGGTGCCCATTGGCCGCCTTGCCTTTAGACCATGGGCTCTTACTAATACTCAACAAGCCTGGCCCCCTTGTGCTAGGTCATGAACTTTAGACCAGTCAACCACTCTCATCGTCTCCCTTTTTTTTCTTCCTGTAAACCAAGTCCACAGGTGTCAGTGGCCAAACTCAACCCATCTCTTTATTGCTGCATTTCTCCCATTCCACTCAACAAGTAGATCCAGGTGGTCACCTAGTAAGCATTTCAGCCTGCTCACAGGCTCCCTTTAACATTCAGGCCCAGAGAGGAGTTTTCTTCATGGTTCCAGATATTTTCCAGCTTCTGACAAAGACCATTGGTTCCTGAGTAATCCAAAGCACTGGGTGGGGCATATCTTTTCAAAGCTTTTTTACAGGCATGGTCTCAACCCATCTAAACATCAAATTTTAATGGCTGAAGTAAGGGGGCTTACAAACATTCTATTTTAATACTTCCCATATTTTCCCAGAAACAACGAAGTAAACAGGGTGGTTTTATCTGACCTCTGGCTAGACAAAGAAGATAAA
>NW_022106084.1:3090568-3098361 GCF_000313985.2 Echinops telfairi
AGTCCAGCTCCTAATGCACAGCACCACAATATCAGTGTGCAATGTGACCTAAGCTAATAACGTTTGATATACAAAATGATCAGGTTTTGAGGGGAAAATAAAGCCCACATGAAGAGACTTAAGGAACAGAAGCCAAAAGTTGACAAGCATCTTCTCCCAGAGCTGACAGAGAGCAGCTGCCTTCCCCGAGAGCCAGCTTCCTGACTTTAGGCTTCTGCCCTTCTAAACTTTACAAGAAGACATTTTTGTATGGTAAAGACAATAAAATAAATTGACAACCTGCACATGTGGTATAAATATAAAGGTACCTTTATTTCCCATTTATTCTAAAGTCTAAGTGGATTAGTGTGGGCTTATCTGAATATCCAGTCCTTCAACCCCCCCCACCCTCCAAATCTCCCTTTGGGGCATTGATCATCTGCAATATACTGGGATATAATCCTTTTTTAGGCTGCTTGAAGGGAGAGTCAACTAAGTTTTCAAGATCAAAAAATACAATCTGTCTCTCAAAAAAATCGTATTATTATTTTTAATTTCCACCAATCCAGTTTAAGGTTCATAATGATCATGTATAAGGAAGCACTGTGAATAGCGTGTTAGGCAATTAATGCAAGGTCAGAATGTCAAAGGCACCAGCAACCACCCTGCAGGACAAATATGGGACTTGTAACTTTCACAAAGAATTTTTGTGACACTTAGAAAAAAATTACCTAAATAACAATGAGTCCAAGGAAGATGAATATGTTCTAGAATTGTATGTAGTGATATATTGTACAACTCTTCTTGAGATGATTTTATTATGAATTGTTTGGTGTGGGTGAAGTGCTAATAAAATTGTTTAAAGAAAGGAAGAGAGAGGGAGAGAGAGAAGGAAAGAAAGAAAGAAGAAAGGAAGAAAGGAAGGAAGGAAGGATGAAAGGAAGAAAGAAAGAAAACAAAAGGAGCATCGAAGTCTTGGAAACTCACAGGGGCAGTTCTACCTTGTCCTACAGGGTTGCTATGAGTCAGTGTGGACCCCATAGCCATGTTCTGTTTGTTTGTTTGTTTGTTTTATGTGTAAGAAGAAGAAGAAAAGAAAAGCATCACCTGATCTTGCATTGTCCTTATAATAATTGTATATTTGATGCCATTGTTGAAGCTATTTTTTTTAAATCAATTTATTGGGGGCTCGTACAACTCATCACAATCCATACATACATCCATTGTGTCAAACACATTTGTACATCTGTTGCTATCATCATTCTAAAAACATTTGCTTTCCACTCCCTCCCCATTCCACCCTCTCTCATGAACCCTTGATACTTTATAAATTATTATTATTTTGTCATATCTTACACTGTTCGACGTCTCCCTTTTCTATTGTCCATCCCCCAGGGAGGAGGTCATGTGCAGATCCTGTCATCGGTTCCCCCTTTACTCCAAGTCATGGAGGCTTCCCTTCAGTGTCCTTGACACTGCAGTTTGCCAACCATGATGCTTTCTAGCAGTTGATTTTTCCTGATGGTCTGTCCAAGTAAGTCCTGCCATCTTCATTTTTAAGGAACTTTCTAGATGTAGAGGCATATTCGTTTTATTAAACTTTGCTTTATTGCGCTTGGCAGATATGGCATCTATTAACAAATTGAATGTTAGTGGAATCTCTGTAAGAAGCCAGTCTAAATTCGTCATTTTTCCTGCATGTGCTCACTTCGCACATCTGTGTCCCAGGAGTTGGTGATCTTCCTAATATTTCAATCTTTTCAGAAAACTATGGCACCTTAATAGAGTGTGACAGTGTTAACATAAGTTTTACCTGCATTGAAAAGCCCAGATGTTGTATGACTCACTTAATTGTGATATTTACTTTATTGTCCATGGCTAAAACCTAACCTGCAGTATTTCCAAGTATGTTTCTAATTCCTCTTCATTATTCTGAAAGTCTATACTACATGCAATATTCTTCACCTAAACAATTCTTATTTTATCTTTGATTATCATACAATGTTAAATATTTTATATATTTACAATATAAACTCATAATATTTGTGGTAGTTACATAATCTTGTGCTTAACCTGGACTGGGCTGGGATGTTTTCTTAATGTACAATTGCTCTTTGATACAAAGTTCTCTTATACATATAGGAGTGTCTATGAATTTATTTCTCTAGTCAACCAAGTCTTACGCAATATTGTAAATTTTTGAGGTGAACAATACCACAATATTTTACTCCTTAAGTCCCTTGCGTTTGGGTGGGTGGGGGGGGTATTCCAAATCTAACTGGTATCTGGAATAACTGAGAATAAATCATAACCAATAGAATTCTAGAAAGTGCTTCCTCTCTGCCCCCCACCCCCACCCCACTATCATGATCCCAATTCAACCTTGCAAGTCTGGCTAGACCAGAGGATGTACATAGGAACGGGAAACACAGGGAATCCAGGGTGGTTGATCCCTTTCTGACCAGTGGTGTGAGTGGCGATACTGGGAGGGTAGAGGGAGAGTGGGTTGGAAAAGGGGCACCGATTACAAGGATCTAACATGTAACCTCCTCCCTGGGGGATGGAAAATGGAAAAGTGGGTAAGGGGAGACGTCGGACAGGGCAAGATATGTCAAAATAATAATTTATAAATTATCAAGGGCTCATGAGAGAGACGGGGAGTGGGGAAGGAGGGGGAAAATGAGGACCTGATGCCAAGGGCTTGAGTGGAGAGTGGATGTTTTGAGAATGATGAGGGCAATGAATGTACAATGTGCTTTACACAATTGATGTATGTATAGATTGTGATAAGAGTTGTATGAGCCCCTAATAAAACAATTTTTTAAAAAAAGCATTCTAGAAAGTGAATGGAATTTTTCCTCTAAAATATAATATTTTATATTGTTCTCTTAAGAACTTATAAAAAATGTGACTGTTTTTAAACTTCATATAACACTGACAATTATAGGCATGTATCCTATTTGGAAGTTACATATTTTTCAAATACATAAGCACAGTCATCAGCAGCATCTTTGATATATGGGTGATTGAACAAGAAACTAAATGTTTATATCAGATTTTTGGGTATAAAATCATAAGCTACTAATTGCTTACAGCTGTCCATGTGGACATATCAATCAAATTCTACAGTTACAAGTCTTGGTAAGAACAAACTCAAGTGACTTAGATAATCTATGTTAGCAGTCACAAAACCCAGTAGTTTGTATGCAAATATTAAGATTAAATCAGCAAGCACAATGGTGTAGCTCAGAGGAGTAGTTTTAATATATCATTTAAGATTGTTAATACTTTTCAATGCAATGGGCTGTATCTCTTTATGCAAAATGAAATATGTATATGATTTGTCTTATGATGATTAATAATCACATAAGTGCATGTAGTAAATTGTGGTGAATTTTCAAGAAAGATATTTAATACAGACCCAAGAAAATGATGTATAATCAAAACATGACTATAATAATGTACTTGAGTTTGCTTGCAACATCACTGAACATTAATTTCAAAATATATGTTAAACTGTGATCCAATTTTTAAATGAATAAGATAGGTGAATACTGTTATTTGAATGATACTTTTAAAAATACATTCACCAACTTATTAAGGTATAAATCATTCTGAGAGACTGACTTTGATTATAGACCAATCAAAAGAATTATATGAATCTTAAAACAAATTAAATACTTTATGAATTTCAGAATATTTGACATCTATTAGTTAAATTCGTATGTTTCTCAAAACTTATCAGCATAAGGTATCATTAGACGCTGCTAGATACCATTGACTAGACTCAGACTCATAGTAACTATGTACAACAAGACAAAAACTACCCATCCATGCTCATCCTCATAATTGTTATGTTTGAGCCCCAACCTTTTTACTATAGGTGAACCTGCTGGTATTTGAAATACCAGTAACAGAGCTTCCAATATATACACCAAATGTATTGAGTCCATATTCTACCATTCCAGGAGGTAATATACAAGCAAGAATGAGTGGTAGTCAAGGAAGAAGTCCATGTTTCTCTGAGAGCATTAGCCAGGAGTTGTTGGAATACCAATTGAAAGGTTTTAACACACTGATAAAGCACTGAAAGAACTCACGTGTCTATTCTGGGAACTTTAGAAGACAGCTACTTCACCAACTGACTGGAAGAGGTCCATATTTATACCCATTCCAAAGAAAGATGATCTAACAGAATGCTTAAACTATAGAACAATATCACTGATATCACATGCAAATAAAATTTTACAAATAAGATGCAATCACATGCAAATAAGATCATCCAACAATGGTCGCAGCAGTGCATTAACAGAGTACTGCCAGAGGTTCAGTTCAAAAGAGGTTATGGAACAAAAGATTTCTGATGTCAGATAAATCTTGGCAGAAAGTAGAGAATACCAGAAAGACGTTTACTTGTGTTTTATAAACTATGCTAAGACATTCGACTATGTAGACCATAACAACTATGCATAGAAGTGTGAAAATTCCGTAACACTTCATTACATACATGTGGAACTTCTATAAGGCTCAAGTAACAGTTTGGGGAACAGAACAAGGGAATACTGCATGGTTTAAAATCAAGAAAAGTATATGTTAGTGTTGTGTGATAAAGTCGAGGTTTTCATATTCTTAACACAAAGGTTGCTAGTTATGTTAGCTAGTTTAGCTTAGGGACTGGGGCATCCATTACACATGCTCAGAGGTCTGAGCTACTGGCCAGGAAGGGGAGGGACACCCGGGTGGGCGCTGCGTCTGGATTGGCCCACCTAGGCCAGGTGAATTCAATTCAGCCAATGTGGTCGACCAAGATCGTCCACCATGCCTCCCTGCGGGATAACTGAAAAAGGCAGGAGCCCAGAGCGACCGTGTTGACTTTCTGAGCAGCTCCCAGGCATGCTGCACAGGGTGAAGGGCCCTGCGGGTGCCTGTGTAAACCTGAAACTTCTTCTAACGCTCATAAAACTCACGTGGATCACAGACCAGACTTCGATGAGAATTCTTTATTGTGCGGAGCCATGGAACGAGATATATCTCTTCCCCTGAGAGATCCAACAGTTATCCAAAGTCATATTCAAATACCTTCTATCTGTTTAGTTGTAGGTGACATTTTTCAATGAATAGACATATGTAAGAATTAATATGAACTAAAAAACCTCAAATTCACTGCCAATTAGTTGATTCTGACTCATGACAGCCCTGTAGGACAGAGTAGAATTTCCCTTGTGGGTTTCTGCTGGCTGTAAATCTTTATGGAATTAAAAAGTCTGATCTTTCTTCCTTTGAGTCACTGGTGGTTTTGAACTGGTGACCTTGTAGTTAGCAGCACAATTTAGTAACCCATTATGCTATGAGTGTTGTTATGTAAATCTTAAATTTATTTAATACACATAAAAATCAAATTTAAGCAGTAGACATAATGGATATCTTAAGCAAATCTAGTACAATGCACAGGTGGGTATGTGATTAACTAGTAAGAGTAAACATTTCTTTATCAAAATAAAATAAAGCAAAAACAAAAGAACAAAACTCTTTTGCCATCTTCTAAAAGAAATACGCCACACAGCACACACTGTTGAATTAAAAATAAGTAAATCAGTGAGTATTTATAAATGTTTGATATAAAAATATGAACAAACCTAATATTAGAAACTATAAAAAATTAAGCATATCAAAGTATTCTTGCTATTACTAGACATACAATCTGGTTTTTGGAAGTAAAAATATTAACAACCACATTGCACTGCATAATTAAATACTCAAACATACTAATATCCACTTTGCTTTTTAAGGTATCTTCAATATGTTTGCTAATATGTACATGGCTACTTTAAAAATTACTGAGCATTGGCGATGCAATAAGTGCTTATTTGCTAGTCAAAAGCTGCTGGTTGGAAGACACCTTCCACTGCCACTTAGTTCTACAAAAAATGTGGGGTTCTGCTGCCATAATGATGATAGCCCAGGAAATGATATGGAGCACTTCTGCTCTGACCTGCAGGCTTGCTGGGAGTCAGAATTAACGCAGTTGCACATAGTAACCACTTTATATACCATCCTCAAGTAAGTAGCTTACTAGTTGTCTACTGCTGCTTCAACACTTTTGCAGCATTTGAACAAGGAAATATGTACATTTTAAATTACACTGTGTTCTCAACTTTGCTTAGTGGAGATGGTTTCTGTACACCTGAGTAATAGTGAAGATATACACATCAGGCAAATGTCTAATAATAATTATAAATTGGGTAGCATGAATGTATAACTGTTGCATCCTTTAAAAAATGCTCTGAATAAATGTCCCACAGAGTCGCAATCTGCTACATTGCTCTGGGATGGTTGAAAATAGAGCCTGTGATTAAAGTCTCCCGGCTAAATTCCACACATGGGAGATTCAGAGATGGGCTACTTTGTTTGGAATACAGAAAGAGGGTTAAAGTTACAAGGCCCATGTATTTATGAAGCACACATATGTTAATGTATTCCAATTCTCAAAAGCTAAAAAAAAGTTACTTTTCTGCTAAATAAAAAAACATCTCCCAGTAGCTCCATCTCCGTTATAGAAATTTGCCTTTCTACCATCCCTGCTACCTTCAAAGACATAATAGTTTCCAACACTTACAACTCTTTGAATTAAAATGTAATGAATGAAGAAGTTTGTTTGCATAGTCAGTCCACTAAAGTAGCTTATATTTCTTTCTTTTTATAGTCAGAAAATGAAAACATGACCTGTCATGTACTTGTAATACTGAATTTGTATTCAATTTTCTCTAGCAATGAGTTCATTTCTTCTGGGGATTAAAACAAACAAACAAACAAACAAACAAAAAAGCTTTTTATTTTTTTCAAGCCTGCGATTGAAACATTATAGGAGAATGTCTATTTAATGACGTGTGAAGAAGCAGCACAAAAATAAGTAATGATGACTTTAAATAGTTTATCTAGAAAGAAGATCCAAAGGAACAGCTATTCTCAATCTCTTGTCCACCATTCCTTCCTCCTTTCCCTATTTCTGAAACACAGACCAGGCTATGTGTCTTTGTGCCTCCAGTCATCTCTTCCCCTGAAATTTAAGAGAAAATAAAAAATACCCTTGAACCATGCAAAGTGTGATTTAAGGAAACTAAAAAGAAAGACATGATATTTGGTATTAATGGTTACTAGCATTAACATAGATTTCTATTTATATCTTATAATTGTTTCCATCTTGGGAGAAATAAAACTAAACCTGAAATTCTTCTTTTCCTTTCAATGACATATACTCCTGACAGCAAATTGGGTAAGACACCAGCAACTTTCTTGAGGTTCTTTTGCCACTTCAACTTTCAAAATTATAGGCATGACAAATAAGGTTAAATACAGATATGACTATCCACATAGCCTGCTTAAATTAAATATCAAGGCATATTTGAAGTGGGTAAGATAGGTGAACCTTTCCTTATTAATTTATAAATGAGTTATGGCTGTATGTAGCTTATATAATATTCTATTAGTAAAGGTTATCATATCTGTTCAAAATGGAAATTATGTAAAATGAGAAGGCTGTAAAGACAACCTTATATTAAAATGAATTATTGAATGTTCTACAAAGAGCCCCTGAGTGGTGCAAACAGTATGTGTTCAGTTATTAAATACAAGGTTAATGGTTTGAACCCACCTAGAAGCACCTCGGAAGATAGTTCTGGCAATCTGCTTCTGAAAGGTTGGTCTTCAAAACCCTATGTAGCACATAGGGTTCGTGTCTGCACATAGGCGGTTGCCATTAGTTAGAATGGATTCAATTAACAACAAATGAAATTGGATTCAATTAACAACAAATC
>NW_022106084.1:3099184-3102065 GCF_000313985.2 Echinops telfairi
AAAAATGAAAAAGATTCCATTTGAAAATTTCTACTTTAATTTTTAAAGTTTATAGCAATTTACCTCCCAAAGCATTTTTTCCCCTCTTATAAGTAAGTCCTTTAATAATGTTTATTGTGTATATATTTCCTTGGTGTAGTGAATATTTAGTATATATTCCTGATAAATGCTGAGGCACTCAAGAAATAACGATTCAAAATATATTAATGCAATAATTAAAACAAAATACATGAGCTTTTTTATTAATAAATGTTAATCTGCACCAAATTTGGGTGAAGAAAATAGACTTTTATTAATAAAATATATAATGAACATAGAAACCATTCAGATATTAACATATACGAATTACTATTATACCTATTAAATTCCGGTCCATGTAAATGTCTGTAGAAACACGAAGAAGTCAGAATAACCATGCGGTTGAAATGGAAAAGGAACTTGTTCAAGAAAGTGACATAATCTAAGGAAATTAGTTAATCTTGCTCTTAAAATAGAGAAACTGAGTGACTTTGACAAAGAGTATTTTGTCATGGATAATTTGAAGTTCTAATCCATGTTTTTTACCAGCAGTACAGTTATATCTAGCTCATGCATGGTAAAGGAACTGCATTATTGAACACAACATCTAAGTAATTAGTGGAACTCTATCTGATAGAAGTCATTGAAACTGAAGAGTAAATATATTATCTAGTTTATAGAAATGCAAACAACTTCAGTGTATGTCAGTGTTAATATGTTTAGTTAAAAATATGTAAAAATTACATTTCTCGATGAGATTGAAAGATAGCAGATATATTTCTCTAATACTATGATTGAAAAAAATTCAGTATTTCAGCTTTCTGTATGGATTACAATTCCAGATAAACAAAATCAAAATCCTCATAATTGGACCAGTAGGTAACCCCAATCAATGAACATGAAAGAAGTAGTCAAGAGATCAAAAGATTTACTGCATTGGGTAAATTTGCTGCACACAACCTCTTTAGAGGGTTGAAAACAGGATGTTACTTTGAGGAGTTAGGTGCCAGGGTATTTTCAATGGTCTCATATATATGTGAACGTTTGATGCTGAATAAGGAAGACCAAAGAAGAATGGATGCATTTGAATTGTGGTGCTGGAGAAGAATATTGAAAGTACACTAAACTGCCAAAAGAATAAGCCGGTCTGTCTTGGAAGAAGTACAGCCAGAAAGTCTCTTAGAGATAAGGATGGTGAGAGTTTGTCTCACATATCTTGGTCATGTTGTCAGGAGAAACCAATCCCGGGAGAGAGACATTATGCATGGTAAAGTAGGAGAGCAGCAAAAAAAGGGAAGACCTTCAACATGGTGGATTGACATTGACACAGTCGATACATAGATGGACTCAAACATAAGAATAATTTTGGGATGAGGGGAGACATCGGACGGGGCAAGATATGACAAAATACCCATTTGTAAACTATCGAGGGCTCATGCGGGAGGGGGGAGCTGGGAGGGAGGGGAAAAATGAGGACCTGATGTCGGGGGTTTAAATGGAGAGAAAATGTTTTGAGAAACGATGTACAAATGCGCTTTACACAATTGATGTGTGTATGGATTGGGATAACAGTTATATGAGCCCCTAATAAAATGTTAAAAAAGAGAGGGAAAAAAAAAGAATAATTTTGAAGATGACACAGGACTGGGCAGTGTTTTTTCTGTTGTATCTAAGATTGTTATGAGTCGGAAACAACTCAATGGCTTCTAGAAACAACAAGGTGAAAAACCAACTGAATGCATTGCCATATACTTTATTCTCTCTCATGGTGGCCCTGGCACATAGGTGTTTCGAAGGCTACACAGCATTATGGGAGCAGATAGCCTCAACAGTCTCCCTCAGAAGTACTGGTAACCTTTCAGATAGTGGTTTAGCATTTTTCTGATAGAGCTTCCTGCATACTATAGTGATAGGATATATTTTGTACACTTACTTATTTAATTATGAGTTGCAACTAAATAAAATATAATAATTTTGCAAAGTGCTCTAAACTAATACATTTTTCAATGTTTGCATATTAATTTTGATCTATTTCAGTAGACTCTGAAGTTTTGATGTGTGAGGGGGTTTAATGAAAAAAATGGAATTAAAAGATAATAGAATTTTTCAATGAACTTTTTGAAGCCCCCGCTCATCTAATAATGTGGCTGAAAATAGTGACAATGATTTTACTTTTCCAATTTACATGTTATACTATTATCATTTTACTCAACCCCCATTACAATTAATTACACCTCTCTGTAAAAACAAAATAAAACATACAAGTGATAGTAATAATAAGTATCTCAATGGCTTTCTGCCACGTATGTTATTATCTGTAATTTTTTTGTAAATACATTTTTTCAAAAAATGAAAATTCCATTTGGCTTCCAATTTGATAAAAAGTACTTTTGAGCAAATCAAAAACTGCATTGGATTGTGTGATAGGTAGGTTTTTTTGTGCCAACCTGACCAATAAACACATGTGGGATTAATAAGGTGGCAGTGTAATTGAAGGGCAAAAATATAAATGGCTCAGCGAGCCTTGCCTTTCTATCTCTTGCTCTCTGATGACCGGACCAATTCTCTGTCTCAACTTGCGAACGACACTACCTGTGGAATACCCAACCCGTGGACCATGTCGCTATAATTTGAGGTTCCTTCAAGACCTGCTTAGTCACATTGCTGGTGTTTACATCACTTGAACCTGGGACTGTCAGACCCTGTCATCTGGCTAACTGTTGATGACCTGCCCTGCTGTTTGCAGCCCATGGCCAGACTGCCTGTATTGCTCTACAGAAGACGCAACTATCTGCTTCCTTAACTTGGACCCAGCAGCCCTCGTGAGTTGAAGAACTGCCAGTATATTAACTGTCTCACGGAA
>NW_022106084.1:3103284-3104580 GCF_000313985.2 Echinops telfairi
AGATTTGTAAAGCAGAACTGGGGTCATGATCGTGGTGGGGAGGAAGCATTAAAAAACTAGAGGAATGTTTTGTGTTTTATCAGTGCTATGCTGCACTCTGGCTAACTCATCCTTTCCTTTTTTTTTCTTCTTAATGTCTTTTTCAGAGTTCTCTTAATTAGGATACAGGCATAATACTGTCTTATGTTAATCTAGTGTTCTGCCATGATCCCAAATATTTCCATTATTTCTAACAATCATTTTGTCAAGACATACATTTCTATATGTAAAACCATAACATCTGTGAATAGTGGGAGTTTCACTTCTTTGCTTATTTGGATTCATTTGATTTCTTTTTGTTAGCTAATGGTTCTGGATGAGGTACACTACAAGGTTGAATAAGAGTCATGGTAGAGGATATCTCGTCAGATTTCTGTTCTCTAAGGGTAAATACTTTCAACTTTTTCTCACTTAGTAGATGTTGGACATTGACTTTTTTATATAGCTTGGTTGTGTTTAAAATTGGTGAGGAGGACATAGGAGGTCTGGTGGGGCTTAATCAAGGACAATGTAGCCAAGAGGAATTAGTGAAACCTGAATGAAGACTGAACATAATAGTGCAACAAGAGGAAAGTAAAAGGAAGTAGAAGAAAGAACTAGGAGGCAAAGGGCATTTATAGAGGTCTAAATACAGGCACGTACCTATGTAAATATATTATTTATACATGACTATGGGGACATAGATCTATGTCCATATATTTATATGTTAAGAATTAAGGTAGCTGAAGGACATTTGGACCTCTACTCAAGTGCTCCCTCAACCCAAGAGCACTTTGTTCTAAGAACCTGGCATTCTGGAATATTCTCCTTTACAACATGATTGCTTAAGAGCAAATGCGTGCATAAGCAAATGTGGTGAAGAAAGCTGATGGTGCCTGGTTATCAAAAGATATAGTGTCTGGGGTCTTAAAAGCTTGAAGATACACAAGTGTCCATCTACCTGAGAAGTAACAAAGCCCACATGGAAGAAGAACATCAGCCTATGTGATAATGGATTTATGGGTTCAGGTTTCAAGCATCAAAGACCCAGAACAAAGAATCCTATCAATGTGAATGAGGGGTAGCTTGGAGTGAAGACCCAAAGCCCATCTGTAGACAATTGGACATCCTGTTACAGAAGGGGCATAAGAAAGAGGAGCCAGAGTGGGTGCAGTACAGCACCTATGAAACATACAACTTTCCTCTAGTTTTTAATTCTACCTTACAAATCCAGCTAGACCAGAGCATGTACACTGGTACAGATAAGAGCTTGCAACA
>NW_022106084.1:3106021-3108080 GCF_000313985.2 Echinops telfairi
CCAAGTCCATTTGCCTCCGA
This sequence comes from Echinops telfairi, assembly GCF_000313985.2. Lineage (NCBI taxonomy): Eukaryota > Metazoa > Chordata > Mammalia > Afrosoricida > Tenrecidae > Echinops > Echinops telfairi. The sequence continues at coordinate 3,106,042 of NW_022106084.1, forward strand.
TGAATTTCCTTTGAATAGGGATGTTAATAGTCTTGTCCAGACAGAATACATTGGTAATGGAGTAGCACAGATACAGTTATATTTAGCATGTTTCCCTTTTGACCCATTTTTAACTTGTTTTAGTATTCTTAAACTGTTTTATTTATTTTTTCTGATTTCTTTTGGAATGAGTATTTTCTGTGTTTAATTATTTTTATTTTTACTCTGTTTTCTTTGTTGTTGTTTTTTGTATGATTTCCTTTAGATGGATTCCAGATCTGCAGACCTATAGATACAGCAACTACTTCAATAGTTTCTTAGGGTTATGAAATGGAACATTGGGGGTACAGGTAGCATTAATAGCAATAGATACAAGAATGAACAAGATGTTCCAAAGTGATGTGGTTTAATTACATAACTATTTTTATTGAATTTGAGTCATTGAATTGTTTATGTGAACTATATGTCAAGACAATGGTTAAAGTTATTCTTGATACAATTACATTTGCTTTTTACCTTATGCTTTTAATTCACAAAAACTAGAAACTTCTAAATTAATCTCAATGAAATCTGATTGTGTGCTTCTGTGCTATCAACAAGAGAAGAGAAAATACATACAAAGAAACAGAGTCTTTCTTGAGACCAGCATTTTTTGAAGTTTTGTGATGATATACTATTTCCAATTGACAGGACACAAATAAATATGGTGAAAAATGCCAGTCACTTCTTTAGTTTATATAAGTAGTTGACAGGCAATTTCACAAACTTATTTTTAGTTGAACTAGCGGCTACTTAGTAGGAACCTACTGTATAAATTTTTTAAAGTAATGGTAATTTAATATTTATATGCTTAGGCTCACATATCTTTAAGGAACTTTTGCATCAGAAAGCAGTTAACTACATTTCACAATGATCTAGGATACACAAGTCAATGCAATCAATCATAATGCATTCAATATATGGAATGGGTAAATGTTAATTCTATATACAATCAGAATTGACTAGTCTTTGTAATGCTGTGTTCTTGATTTTTATTTATAGAAATAATATTGGGTTTCTATCATTCTATATTATATAGTTATAAATAATTATATTCAAGTATAATTTCAAATGTTTATATTTTAGATTGAATTGGATATATATCATGTGAAACTTGAAAAAAATCTGAGTAAAAAATGGAATGCACTCATTTCACAAACCTTTCCCAAATCCTAATAAGTCCATTTTTTCAGCCTTACCCTTTGGTACAAAGGCAATTATTTTTAACTACTTGGTATACAACATTTTAGACCATTTTTTCCTTTTCAAATATTCCAAGAATATTTTCTCAATAAATATGTGCTCTACACAATTGATCTATGTATTGTGATGAATTTTATGAGCCCCAATAAATTGAATTAAAAAAAAAAGAAAGAAAGGAACACAACAAGGATGTGACACATTAAAAAAAATAGCTTTCCAAACATAATGTATTATTTGCCTATTTTTATTTTTTATAATACTATTATATAATGGTATTCATTATGACTTTTTATAAGAATAACTTGGAGCATTTTGTTTCCTTCAGTCTTAGTTTTTAATCAATACATATATTGAGCTCCTAATTTGAGACAGAAAGGGTAATACTCAATTTAGGACATGGTAATGAGAAAACCATCATTTACAATGTCAAATATGAACGAAAAAATTAAAAGTGATTAAAGAATAAATCATATATCTGTTGGAAATAGAAGGGAATTTCAGTAGAGTTAAAAGTATTTCCATAATCCTGAGGTCCCACAATTCAGTCATATCTAATAAGAAAGATGACCAATACAATTCAAGGATTGAACAAGACAAGGAAGAACGTCTTATTGGAAAGATGGTAACATTTAAACTGTCAGAGGACTTTATACCTTTTTTTTCAATGATTTTACTGGGGGCTCGTACAACTCATCACAATCCATGCATGCATCCATTGTGTAAACACATTTGTACATTTCCTACCATCATTCTCAAAATTTGCTTTCCACTTGAGTGCCTGGCATCAGCTCCTCATTTTTCCTCTCCCTCCCCTCTCC
>NW_022106084.1:3108915-3110517 GCF_000313985.2 Echinops telfairi
TAGCACAATTCTGCAACAATGGGCTCAAAATAAGAACAATTGTAAGGATGGTGAAGGGCTTGGCAAGGTTTCATTCTATGGTACGTAGGGTCCCTATGAGTTAGAACCAACATGGTGGCACCTCACAGTGATGACAACCACAATCAAATAAATGAACAAGTCAGTCTTAAGATACTTGTGCAGAATGTTCCTTAGACATAAAGATTCTGAGACACTCACTGAGAACACATAATCTGGAAGGATGGTTAGATTAAGCACATCAAATTTGTAGTGTCAATGGAAATAAGACAACTACTCAATCAGATTGATTGGACAATAACCACAACAATGGACCAAAGCCAAGGCACGTGATGAAGATGATGCAGTACCAAACGATGTTTCATTCTTTTAATCTATATGTTGGGAAAACTTGACAACAACAAACGACAGTAAGGTCTAAAAAGGAGGGGCTATAAAAAGCAAAAGGCCGGCGCAACAACAAAAACAATTATTTTCTTGATATCTTAGTTTTTAAGAGAGTTCCTGGGTTTATTTAGGGCACTTATTCTGAATATTGCACTGGTTAGACCACATATGCTCTAGTTTCTTAGACATGGTATTCTAATATATTTTCAGATACTATGTCATACTACTTTATTAATTTATTATCCTAGTTATAATTGAGAAAAAAATTCGGACCCACAAATTACAGGATAAGGCAAAAAGGCTATGAAATATATGAAAAAGAATAATTAAAGGACTTTCAAGGGACATTGTATATTGACCCATCCTGTCTAGTTGGGTAGACATGGAGCTGCCAATCATAAGGTCAGTGGTCTGAATTCACCAGTCACTCTGAAGCCTTTTAAATAAAAGTTTTGGATACCTTAAGAGGCAGTTATTCTCTGTGTTTTTGGGTCATTATGAGTTAGAATTGACCACATGGCAATGTGGTTTCCTTTATGGTACGGGAGGTTGAATGATAAATACAGAGACTACAAGTTGGACAAAACTTGAAAAGAGTAAAAAATAAAAAAGAAGATTTAAAATGTTTATATATGAATGGTGAGAGGGAAATTTAGGGTTTTGAAAATGCAAGGTGATAGCGATTTTTATTAATATTTAGAAGATCTAAAACTTTCTTTATTCAATAGATAAATCATGTTAAATATTTTAGGGGCGAGGTTCACTACAAGCTTCTTTGTACAAAAAATCTAACTCATTTAAATAAAACTGAAAATTTGGGGCACAGATGTCTGGCCATGGTTTGTTTGTTTTTTTGTCTCTTCTGGGTATCTGGGCCCCAATGTTCATCGTGGCACAGTGCACAATTGCAAGGAGTTGGAAACAGCCCAAATTACCATCAACAGACGACTGGATTAAAAAACTCTGGTACGTACATACAAGGGAGTATTACACATCCCTAAAAAGCAGTGATGAACGCATGAAGCACATCTCCACATGGGAAGAACTGGAGGAAATTATGCTAAGTGAAGTAAGCCAAGCACAAAAGGCCAAGTACTACATGAGTCCACTGAGGTAAGCTCAAAAAATTCAAAAAGGGCATAGGGAAGAAACTACTGTATACATATGTTCCTGGGGTGAGATCCAGGAAATATCACA
>NW_022106084.1:3112695-3123890 GCF_000313985.2 Echinops telfairi
CAAATGTTTTGAGAATGATGATGGTAACATATGCACAAATGTGCTTGACACAATGGATGGATGTATGGATTGTGATAAGAGTTGTGTGAGCCCCCAACAAAATGATTTAAAAAAAAAAAGAAGTCATCTCATGAAAATTGTTGTTATTAGAACAATATAAACTTTGTTATACAGATGACTTTGATGCATGTCATTTTTTTCACATTTTTTAGAATGACATTTGTAGTCATTTTATAGTGATCATTTGAATAACTGAATGAATTATGTACTATCTGCTAAAACTTTCAAGGTAAAATAAAATCATCATAGAGATAAAAACTGAAAATTTTAAATTTTAACAAAGGAATTTGAACTTTAACAAACCCACTTTGATTTTCAGAACATTTGAATCTCGATGTATTGTATGATTCATAGCAACTATACAGGAGAGAGTGGGACTTCTTGGGGTGTCTGAGCTATGAATCCTTATGGAAGGAGAAAACGTCTTTCTCTTGAAGGCTGGGCTGGAATAGCTGACCTTGTGGTTAGCAGTCAAACACATAACCCATTACACCATCGGGGTTCCTTATTTATTGTACAGTAACATCATTGCTGGCCCCTTATGAAGATAATAAATTGGGATTGCCTACTATTCAGTTCCCAGTAAAGGTGAAGGGATACTTCTGGAAAATTCTAAGTTTGTGTAAGTTGCACTATTCTAAAAGATATTTGAACAAAAGGACACCATGTGAGATATAATGACCTAAACATTTAGTACAAACCAAACTACTTACAGGCAGAATGTACTTTCTCTATCTTAGGCTAACTAACACAATAAAATATCCTGATTTCTTATGGGCAAGCAGAGAGAAGAGTAGAAAACTAGAAGTGATAGTAGAAACTGTATACCATTTTTTTGAATCAGTAGGTCAAATACGCCCAGAAATAAATCTATCATTTGAAGCAGTCCTTCTAGTACTACATTTGGGGATGAGGGTGACTTGAACAAGGGGGTACAGAGAATGGTAAGAGATGAACAAATAGGGAATATATATTTTGGGGGGATGTGTGGGTAAGAGAAGAATGTATTGATGGATTAGACAGCAGGTATGAGAGAAAAGAAGGCTCTAGGTGGGCTCCAAGGATTTTGAGCTCAAAAACCGAAGTACAAAGATGTCAATATGTGGGATGGAAAAGAGTGGTGGAGAGCACATTGGAAGTCGGGGCAATAAGATACAGATAATAGTGTGGATTTATAGAGTTTTCATTGTTTAGCATTTAAGTGTATAACAAATTTGCTATATAACTTTCAGTTTCCATTAAAGCAAACTTGTTACAGATACAAAATTGGAAAGCATCTGTGTTAGTCTGGGTAGACTAGAGAAACAAATCCATGGACACACTTATGTGTATAAGGAAGCGGTTTACATACAAGAGCAATTGTACATTAAGAAAACATCCCAACCCAGTCCATTCCAAGGCCATAAGTCTCATATTATCCCATATGTCTGATACCAATCTATAACGTCCTCTTTGGACTTATGAAATGCATGCAATGAAGCCACAGGCAGGTCGCTCACCAGCCAGTGGGTACAAAGTCTTTGGGTCCAGTGGCCTTGTAAGAATTCAGGCCGCAGCGGTCTCTCTGTGCCTTCTCTGGCTTCAGAGATCTGGTTGCATCCATGTGGTGTGTGTGGCTCAGGGCACTAGGGTAGTTCCATGTGTCTTGTCAGCTGCAATGTCTCCCACGGAGTGGCATAGTGAGAGAGAGTGTCTCCTGCTTCCAAGGAGGAAAATACCGGCATTCCCAGAATCCTTAGGGGAAGGCTATGCCCACACAGAAGCTCATTGGCCATGACCTGATTGACAGGTTAGACTCCAGTCCTACACGCTTAGTCTTTAAATTGACAATCATATAACTACCAGAGTATCAGTATGTAGATGATATTGAAAACAACTTCTGAAATGGAGGAAGAAAATACAAAGAAGTTCAAGAAAGTGTTTGTTGGAAAATAACTACGAATATTTCAACAATTCCTTTTATCACTCCCCTTTTTAATATGACTGCACATTTCTTTCCAGCAAATGGTAAAGTTTACCCCAAATTCTTTTAATTTAGACCAATCTTTTGACATGTTAGGCTAATAGAATGTGATGGAATTTACCTGGCAGAATTGGAATTACTGCTTGTGCTGCTTATTTCCTTTTGGGAAACATTGCCATGTGAACAAGGTCACGGCATGCTGCCAGAGGCAGAGCATCACACGGTCCTCTGTAGCTCCGAATAATGAGGCTGCCAACCCCAAGTATGGAGTGTGACTCTCCTGGACAACTGCTTACCAGAAAACCCACTTGATGAACACAGACATGTGAGGGAGCATTAGAAAACGCTGAAATAGTCCCAGATCAGCAAAATCAATCAGCTAACTCTTAAGAAATAAGAAATACTTTAAGGCCTAGATTCTAGAGTGACTTGTTATTCCATAATAATTTTCTGTTAAAAGAATCAAGTCTGACAGCACTCCAACTTTTCAGGTTAAAAAAATAAAGGTAGAAGTAACTCAAGGTAACCCAAGGTGCTCAAAAATCGAAGTGTGCTCCCTGGACTCTAAGGCCATGAGCTATTAACAGCAGAACACTGGGTGTTTCGCCAAGACACCACTTGGTAGGTATAAACCGCCTGTTGCGCAGTTAGCAGTTGAGCATTAAAATGTTTGTGCCACCAGGGATTTATTTTGAGTGTTTGCCTGTATGAGAAAGAATCAAATAGAGAAAGCTGTTGTCTCAATCTACGTTAGCTTGAGGAGAAAAATTCTGAGTAAGATGATACAGGTAACCAGAACAGAACAAGAAAATACATATTTTGAAATCAGATAAGGTGTGCTTATACCCTTTTACCATATTTATTCAATCTCTGTATGCTGATCAAATAATCTGAGAAACTGGACTATATGAAGAATAAGTAGCATCAAATGTGAAAGAACGAACTGCAAAATGCAAATGCCACAACCCCGATTGCTGAAAGCGAAGAGGGCTTTAAGAACTCACTAACGAATATCAAAGACTGCAGTGTTCAGTGTGGATTGGAATTTAGTGCAAAGAAATCAAAAGAAACCCAGAGTATCTCGGCAGACTCAGCTGCTGGCAGATCTGTTCTAGCTGAAGACAAGAATCTCGAACAGCCTTACTATCAGGCAGAGACCACTTTAATCTCAATTATACTGGATAGAACTTGATCCTAGGTCCGTTGGCCACCCTCTAGACACAACTCAAATTTGTACTTGAGGCAAGTATCTCTTACTTATGCCCTGACAGAAATTTCCTCCCTGGCATTTTGAATGTTGAGGAGCATCTTTTCCTTCAATCACATTATTATACTATTATAGTTATACCTTAACACCTCAGTGCAGTTTTTTTTTTTAATTGTTTCCTTTGGGTCTCTCAGCTGTGAAGCACCAGAGTGGATGCATAATGAGAAAACTGATACAAGGGTTATAGGGAATGCAGGGTGGGGACAGCTGATATGGAGGGAAAGGGGATCTTGGGAGTAAATAATGAAGACAGAAGGAGGAGTGGGGAGCATTAGAATGGATTGTGATTGCGCAACTCATTGTAAAGGTGATTCAGCAATGAGGTGGGAGGGGGAGGAATGCTTTAAGACTAAAATGGTGGTGACTATACAATGCCCCTTGATATTATTGGACTATTGAATTGTATGACATGTAATTATGCTGTGGCCAATAAAACTGTTGGGGGAAAAATATCCTTACAGGTGTACCAATAGACAATATCATGAACAATAGAGAAGAAACTGAGATTGTCTAGGATTTCAGTTTACTTAGGTCTGCAATCAATATTCATAGAACCATCCGTCAACTTCTCAAATGAAGTGACTCCAACAAGGGGCTCCAACTGCCAACATGGATACAGACAAAGTTCTACTCTCCATAAGGAATTACTCAAATAACTAAGACTAATACCGAAGCATTATTCTGCTGTATGAACTGTGCTACAAATGGCTTGCAGGGTTGATGCCTTCATTAATCTAAATAGTATATTCATCTACTATTCTAAAATAACATGTTAATAAGATAGCTAAGGAAAATGTGATAGCATATTCTGACCCGATATTGTTAAGTATCTCCTACTTGTTTTACTGGTAACATTAAAGATAAAACTTTCTCATAAGAAGACGATTTTCTAAACCAATACCTACATATATGAAAATTTACCACTAAGTGAAATGATCTGTGTTTACTTATTAATAGGCTTCAGATTTTTCTAAGAGTGAGACTGAGGATTATTTAGGCAGATTTTTAAAATTGCTTTTGCTGACCATCACATAAAATTAAGAATATGAATTTTCCATACTGGGTATTGAACTTTTTCCCTGTGGTCCCTAGAGGGTCAAGTTTATCTTCTCTGGTTTTGGGGGTTGTGTGTGTGTGTGTGTGTGTGTGTGTGTGTGTGTGTGTGATCCCTAATGACACAGAGATGATCCTCTGAGTCTCTTCCCTGTCAATTAATATGAATTTGAATCGATGTTACTGAGACCCTCCTAGTAACCTTTGTTAAACCCGTGCCCAACCGTGGCCAGAAGGAAATAATTGCAGCCACTTCAAAGTGATTAAAGCAGTTCTGTGAAGAGAGGAAGAATCATGCTAATTGTGCCCTAGGGAAGAACCACTTCAGAGGGATGCTTACAATTGCTTTGAAGTAAAAGGACCTACTTTGGCCTTCTCCCAGGCTTCACTAAGTAGTAGTATATAAGCTCTCATCAACTTGAGACAGGGAATAAACGGAATATCTAGTATGAGAATTGATTTCTTAGACTCATGAAGTAACCCCCTAGAGAACACGATGCAAAAACCAGACTATGTCATTTCATCTGAGTGACCCCACAGTATTAAACTAAATTAGATTAATGTCAACGAGCCTCAAGAAATGAATGTGCTTCCAATGAAAACAAAAGTATGACTTATAATCCTGTGTACATGTTTCTGTACTAAAAATAATCAAATAAAAGAGAATATAACAACCGTTTTGTTTACCTTTATAATAGCACCAGACAAATTTAAAACTGACCGCTTTTGATTATATACTCTGAAAGTCTAAAATTGATCTTTACTTTCTCAAACCTCTAGGGAAAAGTAAAATTTGTCATCCAGCTATATTCTGATGGCCGGGAGGAAAGTGTAAATCCTAAATTTAACTCTCTATCAAGGAATGAAGTAATCACTAAAGGGAAGCATTTATAAAAATAGACTTATTGGTTCGAATATTCTTCATTAATAGTCATTTGAGACTATTCTAGATCTTTGTCATTTAAAAATAAGTAATGCTGGTTTGTTCTAAACAAGATATTTCATAAATTATACAAGTGATAGTAAGAAATGAACCATCTATGTTAATATAAAAGTAAATGTGTTTAGACACATATAATTCGGGACTCTTGTGTAAATATCTTGAAACAACAAATATTTAATTGTACCTTGAAGTGTATTCTGGTTTCTTGTAGTTCTTAAACATTCACCATAAACCTACTAATTGTAGTTATAGTGGGACACCATGGATACTTTTGAAACAGTAAAATAAAATTACAAGCGGGATGCTGAAATTTAGTCCCACAAGTTTAGTTTGATTTTTTTTCAAAAATTACTTGTTTTAAATTTTGTAATGTAATAGCGCAGATAACAGCTTTAATGTTCAAGGCATGGATGGTACCTATACTTGTAAGTAAAACAAGTATACAGCTTTTAAGGAAAATACTCAAATGTATCATTTAAAGTAATATGTAGATGGGATGCAATTTTTATTTAAGTGTTTAGAGACAAATAAAAGTATTACTAAAGGAGATTGAGGAGAATTACATTTGGATATGTACATAAATAAAAATGTGCATCAGCAATTGGGGCATGATAGTTTCCATCTTAATTACCTAGTTCATATTTTCACTTTTTACAACTTGCTTGTATTTTACCACATTTTCTGGAAAGGTTAAACAGTACTGCTCACTTTAGTTCAGAAACTAAAAAACACACAAAACCTGTAGTTTTATGAGAAGAGAATAATATTTGCTTAGTTTTAGCATTCTTTATTGACTGTACAAGATTTTTATTAGTTTGTTTGTTTATATCCCAGCAAGTGCTAACGCCATAATACTATGTGAAAGGGAATATGTTACTTTTTCTTCCTCAAATTTTACTAGTTGTTGACTGCTGCGGGAAGACTACCATATGGTATCAAATAAAGATTTCATTTCAGCATGTTGTATTAAGCCATACGGAAAGGAAAGTTGTATATAAGGGTCATAAAATTGCTGGAAAATACCATACTGAGAAAGAAGTTGTTATTCTCTAAATTGTTTCATGAATATAATCATATACGTTTCAATATGTGCAGTAAACGAAATAGATTTAAAATATTTAAAAGAGACCATATTTATGCAAAAAATGTAATAAAGAAAGCAGTATGGAAAGCTGAGAGTATTTAAGTATGAAGTTTCAAAAGGAACATATTTAATAACGGGCTCAGTAAGGCTTGACTTCAATACCATCTATGGCTTATCCACAATATAGTAAACACCAGGCAGAAGATGTTTCTGAAGATCAATTCGCTAAGGCCTTGTATCTACTAATGGCAGTTATAGACAAATAATATAATGATAAACATCCAGTAAGCTCCATTTTTTGTATGTAGATATTTGAAAATGGTGTTCTTTGGGCACAGAAAAGAAAGTACTTAACTCTGCATACTATCTCAAAAAAGACTTCCTACAGGCACTGTCATGTTAACATAAAATTTTGTTTCTATTATTCAAATCTCCACAAATATCAAATCTACATTTCTACAAATTGAATGCAAAAATGAGGGCAACAAATGTACATATGTGTTTGACAAAATGGATGTATTATGGACTGTGATAAGAATTGTACGAGCCCTCAATAAAATAATTTTTTAAAAAAGATTTCATATCTTTGACACTTTTGCTCTTACAATCTGTTTCCTCCAGTAGTGCCAGCATGATTTTTCAAACCATATATCAAAACAATGCATTCTGTTGCTTCAAAATCTGCACTCAGATCCGTTAATAATGGTTCTGTGAGCTCATATTACACGATTCTTCACGTTCTCTATTCCAGATTCACTGTCTTTACTGCCCTTGTGTCACCCACGGACTACGCATTTCCTCAAGTGATGTATCCGCCACACTTCAATCTTTTACTTCATGTCAGTATTTGATTAAATGTTATCTCATGAGAAAAGAAATTTCTGATCTCTGTTAAAAATAACATCTTCTAGCCTATTTAGAATGAATTATATTTATACTGCTTATTGGGCTCAATAATACTTCTATTTGAAATTATCTTAAAAGTAATTGTCTACCACAGACTCTATGAGGACAAGTAACATTTCTGTTTTGTTCATCATAGAATTTCTACACAAAGAAACAATGCTTTGCATACATTATACATGCAATAGAATTTGTTAATGAATGCATAATATATAATGAATGTATGATGATATTCAGAAATATTGTTCTATATTGAATTTTCATTTCTCACTGGCTACATGTGAAATAATTGATAAATTAGAGAATAAGCTCATCTTTTGCAGGCTGCATTAGTCTTTTCAGACATATTTCAAAAATGAAGGGAGAAAAGTGAGAAAACTTTATGTAAACCAACCAGGAAAGAACAAAAATTAGCAAATTAAAGAGGTCAAATATTTTCAAGTTAAAATTACATTCTGTGTTCCCAATTGTTTAAAATCTTTCATTGTGAGTTTGGCAAATTTTATTTCTTGCCTGAAGTAAAAGTTGGTGGCTTTCTCTCTTGTTTGCTTATAAGCTGTAAGATCTAAGCATCCCAGCAGGCTTCGGTGGGAGATAAGGAAAGGAGCAAATTCCCCCAGATGGTTTTTGCATTATCCATATGAGGGTAATCAAACAAACCAGCTAGGGAAATCAAAGGGATCAGCTGGAGACATCCTTTGGCCACAGCGAAACAGACCGGTTCAGACATTACACTTCTCTGAAATGCCATTCCGCAGAACTGCCTTTATCCCTCTGAAAATAAGAATCTCCTTCCTTTTATTAAAATGGTCTATATTTAAAAGTATTTATACAGTTTTTGTGTTCTGTATAAAATACTATCTACATATGTTAACTATCTTTAAGTTACTTCCACATTATCATTTTGTTTGATACCAAATTGCCTCTGGGGGACAAAGAAAATCTAATAGTTTAAATTTCATTTGAATTTTTCATTTCTTTAGAAACTTTTTCTGTGTTGTTTGGGGGCAACACAGAGACTTTAACTGAAAATATCAACCTAAGCAGACATATATAAGACAGTATTATTTTCATATATATGAAGTGATATGCTACATAATATCCATTTTAACATCATCCCACCACAAATACATTTGTGAAAATAACCCCCTAAAGCCAATTGAATTAAAAATCCTAAGACCATACTATGGTTCCTAATAACAAATTGATGGTGTTTTGCAACATGCATCAAAATATTATGATCGTTACAATAATACTATGTAAAAGATGTTTTATTGAATTTGGAAGTGTTTTTTTTTTAATTGTCGAGTACATAGAAAGGTGCACTGGTTATGTATAAAAGAACTGGTATTTTGGTACCTGACATTAGTTATGAACCATATCTGTTTCAACAATGTATAAATTTGACCTAAAGACAAATTTAGAAATGGAACGTTTTCCTAATCCAGGCATTGTCTCTCTATAAAATGGTATTCATATAATACCCAAATCACATAGTGTCTTAATTCAGAAAACATATTGTGAATAGTGACATGTCACTCTATGCCTTATATATTTGTATATGCTCATAATTAATATCTAATCTGAAATAACTTGAATTTAGTTAAAATAGTATACCAATTTTGATTTTCTAGTTGGTAATTATACTCAGATATGTAAAATGAGAGCATTAGAGAAAGCAAAGTGAGTGATATATAAAGGTTGTATGTAGTAGTTTTATAACTTTTATAAAATTAGTTTGAAATAAAAGATTAAAAATAAAGGAGGCAACAGGGTCAACTTTTAGCTAGGAAACTAATAAAATATGATGTTAATTTAGATAAATGAAGAAAAATGTGTCCTAAAAGAGATGAATGAGAAGAGGAATATATTTAGATAAATCAAGTTTGTATGCCTTGCTTAATATTTCTTCGAGCACCATCAGATAGCATATTTGCATATGTATGTGGTCCCATGAAGTATGTGGGTGTACATGTGTATATGTGGGGTGGGGTGGGGTGGGGTAGGGGGTATGTTTTAAGGAAAACAGCTCTCCTTATGTTTGTTATTCTTCCTTAATGGTTTCAAATACTCCAAGTCCCAAGAGTTAATGAGCATCAGAATGCCAATGAGCATCCTAAGGTTCTCAGACTCTCCTTCTCCTCTACCTCACCTTCCCCCTGGTTTCATTTACCTACCCAGCAGCTGTGCACCAGCTACCATGGCTAGTGTGGTAGGCAGGGTTCTCCAAAGAAACAAAACCAGGACACTTATGAATATCTATATCTATATTCTCAAGAAGGAATATAACAGCTAATTAGTCCACACCACAGCACAGAGGGCTCAGTTCAACTCACTTTTATGGAACAGTTAATATACTGAAAGTCCTTCAACTCATGTCAGCTACTGGTTGGAAGTCCAGGAAGCAGACAGCAGAATCTGCCCTCAGGCAAGACAAGCAAAGTTGGCCCACAGGCACCAGACAGCAGGGTGGGGCAACACCAGCCAGTAGTGTGGGAGCTGAGTGAAGCAGGCCCAGATCGAGTCTGCAAGTTCTAGAGATGCATAGGAAGGCATCATGATCCACAGGTTGGCTTGGCTCACAGGTAGTGCACCACATGGTTGAGGCAAAGGACTAGCTCAAGCAGCAGCACAGTGGTCCAATCACCAAGCAGAGAGTGAGAGTGAGAAAGAGAGAGAGAGAGAGGTCTCGGTCAAGCTGTGACCTGATTAAACTCAGCCCATATGTTCCTATGGAAGCCTAGTTGGCACAATAAACCTTATTATCACAGCTGCTCTGTTCCTGTAATGAGTGCTCTCAGGGCCAGTGGGTCCTGTGATGTGTGCAGGCTCCTGCCTTAAGCAGTTCCAGAGATGAATACATGTGATAAGAAAGCAGCTACTCCAAAGGGCAGGAACAGTTAGAGTTATCACCACTTGCCATTTCTGGAACCTGACAGTCCAGTCCCAGAGGCCAACTCTGTATTCTTCTCCTTCTCTAAACTTCCTGTGCCTTGATGTAGGCAAATTCCCAACCTATCTTCCACCAGACCCAGACATACAACTATTAAGGCTGATTTCCTGTCACCCATGGATATAGCTCTCAGACTCTTTGCCCAAAAGATTCACATAGGTTTTAATGTAACAGCATTTGGGATAGATGAACTACATATAATACGGGGATTTCCTGTAAATAATAATATAGTTAATTCACAAGGTCCATGCTGGGGCAACCTCTTATTTCATGGATATTCTTGATAGAATGGCTAATACTGGCTTTGCTTTCTAATTAAACTGGATAAATTGTGTGCTTCAGAGTTGTGTCCTCTCACCATATTTTTTTTTAAGTTTTATGCTGAGTAAGTGGTCTATGAAGCTGTATTATGTAAGGAGGAACATGACATCAGGATTGGAAGAAGATGTATTAACAACTGATTTAACATCTTATTAATAAGATGACACAAACTTACTTACTGAAAGTGAGGAAGAAGTGAAATACTTACTGATGAAGATCAAGGAATGGGCAGCCTTCAATATGGATTACCAGGCAAACTGAAGAAAGCCCAAACTGACCAACGAGGTAACATCATTATAAACTGCCAAAAATTGGAATTGTCAAAGATTTCATCTTGCTTGGATCCACAACCAATGCTCCTGGAAACAGCAATAAAAAAATCAAGCTATGAATTACAATGGTTAAATTGACTTACAAGACAATTTTTAATGTATTAAAGACCAAAGATGTCACTTGGAGGACTGAGGTGCTTCTGATCAAAGCCATAGTGCTCAATTGCTTGATATGCATGTGTGATTTGGACATTGAATAACAATTGATATATTTGAATTATGGTGCTGATGAATTAATTGTATTGAAAGTGCTGTAGCATGCCAAAAAATAAAGAGATTGATCTTGGAAGTACAACCTTAATGTTCCTTAGAACCT
>NW_022106084.1:3126915-3128180 GCF_000313985.2 Echinops telfairi
AAAATGAGGAGCTGATGCCAGGGACTTAGGTGGAGAGGAAATGCTTTGAGAATGATGAGGGCAATGAATGTACAAATACGCTTTACACAATTGATGTATGTATGGATTATGATAAGAGTTGTATGAGCCCCTAATAAAACGACTAAAAAAATAAAACTTTTAAAAGAGAAACCCACTTTAAAAAAAAAGAAAATACCATGACTCAATTCAATTTTACATAGTCTTCAAAGTAACTTCCTTGACTTTCAACACTTTAAAGAGTTCTTGTGCAGCAGATTTACTGAATGCAATGTATCATTTGAGAACTTGACTGCCGATTCCATGAGTGGTGATTGTGGATCCAAACAAGATGAAATTCTTGACAACTTCAACTTTTTCACCATTTATCATTATGTCATCTGTTCGTCCAATTAGGAGGATTTTGGTTTCCTTTACATTGAGTTGTAATTCATACTTAAAGCTGCAATCCTTGATCTTTATCAGAAAGGTTTCAAGTTCTCCTCACTTTCAGCAAGAATCTCCATATTACTGGTAGTTAATAAAGTTACCATAAATCCTTCTACCTTCTTTGTATAATCCAGCTTCTCAGATTCTTTGTTCAGCATAAATATTGCATAAGAAAGGTGACATAATACAAACAGGATGCAAACCTTTTCCGTTTTGAAATCACTCAGTATCCCCTTGTTCTGTTCTCACAACTGCTTCTTCATTGATGGACAGGTTCCGCATGAGCGCAAGGAAGTGTTCTGGAATTCCCATCCTTCTCAAGACTGTACAGAGTTTGTTATGATCCGCACAGTAAACTCCTTTTGCATGATCAATGAAACAAGTAAATAACTTTTCTGGTATTCTCTGCTTTCATCCAAGGTCCATCTGACATTAGCAAGGGATATCCTTTCCCACATGCTCTCGTGACTCCAGCATTGAACTCTGTGAATGGACTGTTGCAACCATTTTTGGATGATTCTCAGCAAAATTTTATTTACATCTAGTATTAATGATATTGTTGTATAATTTGAGCATTCTATTGGGTTATCTTTCTTTGGAATGGGGACAAATAATGGAACTTTTCTAGTCAGTTAGCCAAGGAGCTATCTTCCAAAATTCCTGGCATATACGAGTGAGTGCCTCCAGGGCTTCCTCAGCTCATTTAAGCATTTTGAATGGTATTTGAGTTAGTTAATTGTGCCAGCCTGGCCGATAATCATATGTGGGGCTAATTGAAAGGCGGAGGGATAAATGGGTGGTGAGCCTCGCCTTTCTAG
>NW_022106084.1:3129742-3144440 GCF_000313985.2 Echinops telfairi
CTATACAGATTCTTGTCAAAATGATAAAAATCAAAATTAAGGAAAATATTATGAGAAAAAAACCTCATTCAGCACAAGAATTGCTATAATGCCAGGCATTCGCATCAGAAGCGATAAAGGATTTAAAAAATGATATATTTTATGTCTTAATAATTAAAGTACTAAAGCAGAACTTCATAACCAGTGAAATAAATTTTCAAAATAACAACAACAACAACAAAACCCACCCATAAATAAAACCTTTACAGGTAAATGGATGGTGAGAGATTTTGACACTGACTGAACTTTAATATAAGAAACACAAGAATTCTTCAGAATGAAAGAAAATGCTATGATGTAAAATGTTTGTTTATAGTGAAAAGTGAAACACACCAATTAAATACTTGTTTGAAACTCTCTACTCTGTAATTTATAATGAACATAGATGCACAATATATAACAAGTGAACCCCAAAGGATAGTAGTAGGAAATGCAACTATCTTGTTGTAACGTTCTAGCATCTTACATAAAATACAGTAAAATTACTTTTAAAAGACCCTAATATATTCATGATGCATACTGCATCCCCTCGAGTAACCACTTAAAAGTAATGCAAAGAAGTATAAATAAAATTGTAAGCAGGGAAGAAACAGGACAAGTGATAGTTATTGAGAGCCCTGTAGTGGATGATTTGAAACAAATATGTATGTATTCTTGAATATAAAATGAATGATAGGTTCTGTAAGCTTTCACCTAATTCACAAGAAACAGCTTTACAAAAAGCAATGGAGGAATTAAAAACTCATATAAAGTATTCAGTTCATGAAAGAGAAGACAAGAAAAGAAAAGGCAGAAGAGAAAAACACAGATGGTGTTAAAAGCTATCGTAAAATATGTTTTGCAGCAAGTCTTTCAAGGTTTGTTTATTTAGTTTTGTTTATACTAATCTAATTTATACTAGTGGTAATTTATACTAATCTAAGATGAAATAAGCCTAAAGGAAGACATATCTTTAGGTTTATTTATACTAAGACTAATTTATACCAGTACTAACAGGAGAAAATAAACCTAAGGAAGGGAGTAATGGCAGAAGTGAAAAGGAAGATTTCAGAATGCACATAGTTTTCCTGAGCACCATTTAGCATTCCACACTTATGAGAGTAGGATGCAAAGTCTTATTACAACACTAACAAAATTTGAAGATACTTTTTCTCAACAATCCTCCATGTAGTTCAACATGCTTCCCAAAGTGGTGTTACCATCGCTTTAGCTCTTATCCTAAACATTTTTCACATTTTGATTTAAATCACATCCAACCTGGCAGTTTTGGTATCATCAAAGGACTGAAACCATGTTCACTTTAAATGTCCTTTCAGTTTGTAGACTGAAAAACAGAAACATCTGAGAGGCACGATCAGGCTTAGAGGATTGATAGGATAAAGTTTACCAAGGCAGTAACCCAAGACTGCCCTCAATGCTCTCCGAAGGATGAGCAAGTATTTTTTATTGTGAATTAGATGACAGTTTACAGAACCATTCACTAATTATGTAATCAAAAATACATAAACGTGTATTTCAAATCATCCACTGAAAGTCTATCGAGATTATCTTTTTGAGATCTCAAAACACAGCCACCATAACCTTCCGAGTGTATCTTTGCCTTGAATTTAATTGGCCGAGCAGAGTCTTCAGGCAGCTCCTGTGTTGATTGGCCCTGTATGAAGGCAGCTTAATGAGGCTAAGAATAATATTTTACTGAGTGAGCCTCTCTACAGCCATGCTTAGATTGCAGAGACATATTTAAATTTGTTTTGTTTGGAATAAACACAAGCATATTTTAAGTGGAATTTTAGTGGCAATACCTTTTTATCCTCATATTGCAACCAAAAGATAAAGTAACAATTAGGAAAAGGAAAATAACATATCCACTACCAATTTTTAAGATATTTTTTCACTCTCATGCTGTAATTCATCTTTCAAATATATATATTTATAAATGTGTGTGTGAATAAAAGAAAGGCATAAAACTAATCCAAATCCATACAATATTAAGTAAACCAAAGCAGAGCATTTGCTTTTCAGGTAGAGATGTTTAGTTCACTGAGATATTTTAGGCTTTTAAATATTTGTAAATACATGATAAATGCTTTAAACTTTATGAAATACAATCTTTGACACAAAATAATTTGAGATGAAACATATAGCAGCATGCTATTTATTTGTAAATCTATGCTTTCTATTTATTATTTACTTGCCTATGATTTTTCTGTAATTGAATTTATTTTTGTTTGCTTTTTTATTTTTTTAATTAATTAGAATTTATTTGATAAAGATGATGTTTCTGTGGGAGTTACTAAAAATGTTAACAATTTCTTACAGAGAAATACTTAGCAAACATAGAAGAGACAATAAGGATTTGGCTGCTTCTCTTTACCATAATCTTCACGCTTTCTTAAGAAATGGAAGGCTTCATAGCTGCAGGGCTTTAAGCTGGACATATTTACCCACTGGTAAAGAAGGGGTAATTCTTATATTTTCATTGTCACAATAAACAGATAATAAACCTAGGAAGCAAATCCCAAAATCTTCCTGGTATGTTAGACGCAATATAGAGTGAACATGAAACTACAAATATGCATTCCTTTGATTTACCCTCTTTGGGCACTAAAATATTTAGATAGTGACACACAATTCTATTTAATGCTCACGTACGACAGAGGTTAATTTCATGATCCTTCTAATTATATAAGCTTAAAGTTTTGGAATAAATCTTGACACTTCATTGATTTTACAGTCCATGTTCAATTCATTTATCTTGTCCACCCCCTTTTTGACTGTTTGAAAAGTCCATATCAGTTTGGTGTAACTGTCATTTCAGTAATATTGACATATTACCTATACTGTTGAAATTCTCTTATTTAGAAGTTGACACACAAATGCAGTAGAGGGCCAGAAAGGAAATATATTCGACTCTGTGGATCACATATCTCTTAAGCAGCTACTCTTCTGGTGTCCATTGAGATTAACGGGAATTTCAGAACATTCTTGGTTAAAAAATAGTATATTTTATCTTTTGAGGAATTATTTATGATTCTGCTCAAGGTGAAGTAGCATGGATCAGATATATATCATTTCCTAAAATGAGCAAAGTATGAAATATAGGAGAATGTATGTGCTTTTTTAACATTTTAAAAATTGTTTACTTTCAAATTTTCATCATACTGATCAGAGCATGCCTGTGAAGAAATTGTCACATCTAGTGAATGAACGAGTTAATGGGTCATTAGAATCAGCACTAAGCGGGTCTACTTGACCAGAAATCATGCCATTGAGAATGCAAAATCTCATAATTCAAGTGGTATTGGGTAGAATAAATAGAAAGGCCTTGTGTTAGTAGTGGCAAACAATTGGCCTTAAATTAAGGACTGTTACCATTCTACCAAGCAAATGGTAATACCAGACTAGAATGGGTGGTTTAGCTGCCTAGCAGAACAAGACTTTAGACTGTTGTGGTTGGAAGGTGGCCAGCATGTGAGTGTCAAAGTTGAACAATTCTGTGATGTAACAAACCACTGCCCGGTCCTGCATCATCCTCACAGTGTTTGGGCTTGAGTCCGTTGTTACAGGCACTGTGTCAAACATCTCTTGGATGCTATTCCTCATTTTTGTTGACCTTCTTTTGCAAGCATGCCATCCCTTTTCAGGAAACTGCCACTGCTGATAACATGTCCAAATTATGATAGATAAAACCTCTTGCCATTTTCACATCTAGGAAGCATTATATCCATATTTCTTCTGAGATAGAATTTGTGCCTTTGTTTTGAAGTTCAGCCTATATTCAATATTTTTCACCAATGTCATAATTAAACTGCATCAGTTATTTGATTTCTTGATTCTTTATCTACCTTTTGCATTCATGGGAGGCAACTGAAGATCCCATGGCTTAGGTCAGGTCTACCTTCATCCTCAAAGGGACATCTTTGTCTCATGGTAGGCCAGGCTATCTTGAGAAACAAATCCAGTGGCACTCCTCTCTATATAAGAAAGAACTTTGCATCGAGAAGCAGTTATATAACAAGAAAGCATCCCTTCCCAGTCCAACTCAAGTTTATAAGTCAAATACTAGTTCACAAGTCCCTCTTTAGACCCAGATGGTCACAGGCAATGACCTAGATGGCAGGAAGATCACACCCAATGGGTGCAGAGTTGTGTGGATCCAAGGCCAATGAAAATGCGGCAAGGCCCAGACAACTCTCAGGGTCGGTGGCAGAGAACCAACTATCTAGAAGGTGAAGAGCAGAGAAAGGGAGGGAGGTTACCAGTTCTCCTACTTAAACGAAGCCTACCTCCCACCCCACAAGGACGCATCATTAGGCTGTGACCAGATTTGACAGCTTCGATTTCACCTGTATATTTTTAGACATCTTCAGGTTGACATACAATCAAGGAAATATCACAGTTCTTTAACATTTTGAAGAGTTAGTGTCATAGGGGTTACTCTGTGAGCTACTAACTGCAAGATCAACAATTGAAACCATCAGTCACTCAAAAGAAAAGGTTCCATACTTCTTTGAAGAGCCACAGTCTTGGGAGACCACAGGAGATGTTCTACACTGTCCTAGGGGATCACCCTGTCAGGATTGACCCAATGGCAGAGGGTGCTTTAGAGTTAAGCTATAGGTCCTTTAATTATCGACTATTTCTTCCAAGGAAGTTGATTATTGATTCAAGTAGGATGACACAATTGACAATTTATTTTTCTTTATTCCTTTCTTTCTTTTTTTGGCTTATCATGAAGTTATTTATTTACTTATTTGTGGGGATTTTTATTTGTGTGTGTGTGTGTGTGTGTGTGTGCTGCAATATTGATCTGCATCAGTAATAATGACTGCCAGCCTTCTCTACTTTCTGCAGCACAGTTGTCATGTTATCTGCAGATTACAGATTGTTCATGAGTCTTCCTCCAATCCTGATGACCTCTCTTTTTCATAAAATTCAGCTTCTGAATTATTTGTTCACATACAGATTGTATGAGTATGGACTCTTTGGCAGAAACATGACCTCTATGATTGTCTTCAGTTTCGAATGAAAAGGTCTCTTGGGATCAGAGCCTCATGCTTTGTTTGTTCTTCTGATTTCCTTCATCCCAGTAAGTTTGGTCTTTTAATGAATTTGAATTTTGTCCTATATTTTTCACTCATTGTAACAGGGACCTCCTATTGTGTTCTTGCTCAGAATGATCAGTATTCATAGACAGACACCATTTTGAAGAAGCTATAAAACACTTGGGCCTTTTGAGCCAAATGCTAACTTTAGTCTTAAAGTTCCTTCATTCTTTTGTTTTCCAGGCAGGAGGAGATCAATATATTCATCATTACAGTATGTTATTGTGTCATCTTTTTGAAATTTCATTCAAAATACTTTTAAATTAGAGCTTTTCTTGTACTTACAAACAAGCAATCCTAATGTTACCAATGATTTTCTTCTTCAAATATGTTTTCTTTGAACAGAATAGTCTAAAAATTACATAAGGTAAATGTTCTTTGGTAGCTTGCCAAATGGTTACCATTACATGTTGCCTTTCACATGTACTTGCTACCAATATCCTCTTTATCTCAAGGGAATCACATTATTTGCATATCATTTAAAAAAATAAAGAAGATTGCCATTGTTTTCTGAAATACATATTTGCTAATAAAAGGCAGTTTTTATTTTTCAGATTGAACCAAGAAAATAACATTTCAAACTTAAGATAGAGAGTGTTTGAGAAGCCTGTGTGATCACGAGATGTCGAAGGGATCAGGTATCAGACATCAAAAAACACAAATATCATATCATTGTAAATGAGGGGGAGTGTAGATTGGGGACCCAAAGCCCTTATGTATACAACTGGACATCCCCTTACAGAAGGGTCTCGGGGAGGAGATGAGCCAGTCAGGGTGCAGTGTAGCAAAGACGAAACATCAAATGTTTCTCTAGCTCTTAAAAGCTTCCTCCCCCCACCCCCAGGAATCCAGGACAGGTGATTCCTTCAGGACCAGTGGTGAGAGTGGCAATATCAGAGGGTGTAAGGAAGGTGGAATAGAAAGGGGGAACCAATTATAAGGATCTACATATAACCTCCTCCCTGAGGGGCGGAGAACAGGAAAGTGGGTGAAGGGAGACATTGGGCAGTGTAAAATATGACAAAATAATAATAATTTATAAATTATCAAGAGTTCATGAGGGATAGGAGAGTGGGGAGGGAGGTGAACAATGAGGAGCTGATAACAAGGGCTTAAGTAGAAAGCAAATGTTTTGAGAATGATGATGGCAATAAGTGCACGAATGTGCTTGACATACAGAAGATGTATGTATGGATTGTGATAAGAGTTGTATGAGCCCCCAATAAAATGATCTAAAAAAAAAAAAGAAAATTCAAACTCTAAGTTTCACTGTCCTTATAAGTTGTTAAAGGGAACTACAACTTTCAAAAAGTTAAGGGCATTTTTTCAATAACTAAAATCAGAATAAAATAGTGTCCTCATTCTGAGAGTTTCAGGTCAAATAACAATTGTCCTAGCATTTTATGTCTTCTATTTAGCTTTCAAAGCATTAACCTCTCAGTATGAACTCTTCGTTCTAATTACTTCTTTTCAACATTTTTTTTGAGTTATATGGAGGATACACTGATATCCATTATTAAAGTTCTCATAATTATATTCAATATTTCATTACAATTATAAGCTCAACATTTCTGAAATTCCAAATCTATAAATGGAAAGTTTAATTATCATATATAAATGTGGACATCTTTCTTCTTCATATCCATACTTCATTATTAATTTATCAGATATCATATAGTCTAGTTGTCTATACCAAAAAATTAATTCATGATTTTTAAATAATAGTATCATACATTTAAAATATTGTGTAATTGGTATTGAACCAGTAAGTATCTAAAATAAAATATTTTGCTCAGTTAAATATGATAACTTAGACAAAACCACAATTCTTTCCCCTTAACAACAAAGACTTAGAAAGTTCATGTGGAGGAGAAACATGGAGCTGGGAAGCTTTTAGGAAAGTGAATTCAGAGAACTGTATGCATTGTGGTCAAATCCAGGTGCAGAATCTGGACATGGTCTCAAGCAGATGAGTTCACTCTCTGCTGGACACCAGGGAGTAAATGAACAGATCTGTTTGCAGCACAGGGCAATCTCTACCAACCTGCAACCAGAAAGGAGAATAGCAACATATTCTAGGCTCAAAACAAGCAGAATAATTTTTCTGACAGTGCAGAACTGAAAGCAAAGAAGCCACGCAATAACTTGGTACATCACAATAACTTGGAGACAAGAAGCAATCGGAAATAAGTGACCTATACCTATCTAAAAGATCCTTCTAAGGAAGAAAAGGCATCGGAACTACTGGAAAAGAAATTCAGAAGAATAATTTACAGGTACTCTCAACAGATGAGGGAAAAAATCTAGAAAGCTATATGGTGGTGGGGGGACAGTTAAAACTATAACTCAGATAAACAATAAAAGAGCAATCTGACTAAATACATAACAAATGAACATCTACCTAAAAGGAAATAGAAGTCTAGATGATAAGTACTAAGATAGTAGAATTAGATAACCCTTTGAAAAAACAAAGCACTAGCATTGAAGAAATGGAAGGTTAAATTAGTGAGTTTGAGGGAAAAATCTCATGATAGAAATCTGCAAGAGCAATAAAAAATGATCCAACAACAACAATAAAATCCAAAGGCTATAATTATGTGGGAAACTCTCAAGAGGAATAACATATTTCATTATTTATCCAAAACAGGGAGAAAGAAAAAAATCCAGAGAAAATAGTCTGAGAACTGATAAAAAATTGCCCCTAGTACTACAAAGAGAAAAACAAAACAAAACAAAACAAAACTGTCCAAGAAGTTTAAATAACCCCTATCAGTCATCACAGGAAAGAATCCGAGAGCAGCCCAGGGGGAAAAAAAAAAGTGACCTACAAAGGGGAACCACTAAAAATAAGCTTGGATTTCTCAGCAGAAACCATGCAGTCAAGGAGGCATTGGAGTGATATAAATAAAAGGATGAAGAAAATATGTTGCCAACTAAGAGTCTTGTATCAAGCAAAAGTATACCTTAAATATGAAGGAGAAATAAAGACATTTACAGATAAGGAGAAACTAAGGGAATTTGTATACACAAAACCAACACTAGAAAACATTCCATGGGAACTCTTTGGACAGAGAATCAAAAACAGCAGAGATCACCTGAAACCAATATACAAGGCACCATTATCCAGAAATCAAACCATTCAAATCAATACTCAAAATAAAACAAATTTATAACATTGAAAATAGGGATCAAGAGATAGCATTTTACAATGAAGAAAATTACAAAGAAAGAGAGGGAATAGTGTAGAAATAAAACACTGAACAGAAGAAAGACGATTTATTTAGCAAGAGAGAACAAATTTTCTAAACTTAGGAAAAAATATTAAATAGCAAAGTCTGCTCAAAACAAATAGAAAATGTCATCAAAATAATAAAGAGGAAAATCACAAAAATTAGTAAGAAATCCACTATCAAAAAAACTCAGCCCAGAAATTTATGAGGACTAAAGATACTAAGAGAACCACACAACACACACACATACACACACAGAGGACAAAATGATAGCAATCTATTAATATCTGACAATAGTGGTATTAAATGTGAATGAATTAAATGCACTAGTCCAGAGACAGAGTAACAGATTGGATAAAAAAAAGAGCTGATCAATATGCTCCTTACAAGAAACACACCTTATTCAATATATGAAAAAACAAAACAAAACACACCTTAGACAAAAATACAAAAGAGACTAAATATCAAATGACAAGCAAAAGCTGCAAAGTTAAACTAATAATATTAAAAAAGACAAAGACCAAATTTTTCATGAGAGACAAACAGGGTTATTACACACTGATTAGAGGGTCAATTGACCAAGAAGACATACATGTAATAAATTCCCATGCATCTAATGAAAGATCTTCAAAATACAGTTATCAAACTCATAGAGTTGAAGAGAGAGATAGCTACTTATACCATAATCAAAGGGTACTTCTATATACCACCTTGCTGGAAAGAGAGGACAGTGGGAAAGAAACTCATTAATGACAAAAAGAACTAAAAGGCACAATTAATCAATGTGGCCTCTTAAATATATCGAGCAGTCAGGCAGGAAAAAACATTTGACCTTGTCTGGTTACACAAGGAGGAGAATTCTCTCCATCCTGGTCTATGGCAAATTACCACAGGCAGAGAGCAGATAAGCCTCCGTTATCCATTCTTCTTTACTATATCTAACACCAACGGTTCTTCCCAAGACATCATACTTTTCTGTTGGGTTGGACAATCCATTGCAATGGCCACACGGAACTCACAGACAACACTCACAAGTAAGGGTTCTATTAGGGAAGATCGCAGTAAGGATACAGTCATTGGTCCACAGCATCACTTCTCCTCAGCTAGCAACCAAATCTTTATCTAGCCCTCAGCCTCTTAGCCATGTGGTCCCTTGATATCTGTCTTCATGGGTCAGGGAGGCAGCCAAATGATCTGACTTGTGATTTCTTCTTCCTCTGGTGCCTCTGGTCTCGGCTTCCACCACTTCTGACAGATTTTAATATGCTCCATATTTTAATATGCTGATGAGTCTCCTTCCTTAATAGCCATGGAATTTCTCTCTCTTTTTAATTACAAGACGGTTCATTTTTATAGCCATAGGAGTAGCAGCTACTCCTGAACAACTTCATACAACCTATTTGCATAGTCCGGCCCAATCATTTGGTGGGAGTTACACACACAAGGGCAGAGATTTCTAGAAGCAAGCTATTTACTTAATCTAACACAGACTAATGTATTAAATAAAAAACAAGCAAACAAACAAAAACTGAACAGAACCATATGAAATGAAGGTGTGTATCTAATCATTAAAAACTCTCTCTTTAAAAAAAGTCCAGAGCCAGATGAATTCACCATGGAATTCTACCAATACTTAAAGAAGAGTTGACCCCAATCCAATTCCAACTATTCCGGAATAGAGAAAAGAATAGCAAACTCCCAATTTCATTTTATTGAATATAATATTGATAATCAAATCAGACAAAGACATTACCAGAATGAAAGCTACAGACCAATATCCCTTGTGAACATAGAAGCAAATATTATCAACAAAATTATAATCAGTAGAAACAACAAAATATTTTTAAAAAGATACATTATGGTTAATTGGAATTCATGACAGGTATTCAAGGATGGTTCAACATTAGAAAACCAATCAATTAAATACACCATATTAAAAAAACAAAGGAAAAGAACTACATGATCACTAATCCATGAAGAAAAGTATCTGACAAATTTTTACACCGATTCCTGATAAACACACTCAACAGAATTAAAATAGAAAATAAATTCTTCTGTATAATAAAGGCTATATATGAAAACCAAAGGGGAGAACAAAGCACTCTCTTTGCAAACAGGCATCAGACTACTCCCTTGATCACCACTCTTACTCAATATTGTGCTGCAAGTGTTAGTCAGACCTATTCAGAATAAAAAAGAATCAAAGGAACAGAAATTAGCAACATAAAAATAAAACACTGTGTTTGCAGATGATATGATTCTATATGTTGAAAACTTGGACTCAACAAGAAATTTATTGAAAATGATTTTTTAAATTGGTATCATGAGAATGTACAAGAAGATACAAAAATCTATTGGATTTTGATGTATTACTGAAGAGAATTTTCAAAAAGAAATAAAGAAAGCAATACCATTTAAAACAAGACAAAAGAACAACTCACTGCCAACCATTTGATACTCACTCATGGCAACCCCCTTGGACAGGGTAGAACTGCCCCTGTGGTTTCTGAGACGGTAAGTATTTAGGGGAGTGCACAGGCCCATCCTTCTTCCAAGGAGTAACTGGCAGTTTCAAACCGCTGACCTTGCACTTAGTAGCGTAGTGCATAACCACTACACCACCAGGGCTCCTGCACTATTTAGAATAACCACCCAAAAGATGACACATCTAAGATTAAACTTCACCAAAGAAAGAAACAACTTATACATAGAAACTATAAAACACGAATACAAGAAACTAAAAACGACTCGCAAAAATAGAATACTACATAATCTTGGAAAGGAAGACATGATATTGTGTGAATGACAAAACCAGTCAAAGAAATCTGTAAATATAATGCAACTCTGATCCAGAGCTCAGCATCATTCTTTAAAGAGATGGAAAAACGAATCTTTAATATTACATGAGCAGAAAGAGATCCAGGGGAATCAAAATACTACTAATGAAGAACAAAGTAGGGTGATTTCTGACCTCCCAATCTCAAAATCTGCTACACATCCCTGGTAGTCAAAACAGGGTGGTACTAGTACAACAATAGGTAGGTAAACCAGTGGCATAGCATTGAGACTGAGAAGTAAATCCAACCACAGATAAACAGATTTTTTTAAAAGGTAAACGAGCTTACTAGTGGCAACTTAATAGTGTTGACAAAATTGGATTTCCACTTGCAGAAGAATGAAATAGGACTGACTCATATGCAAAACTGATTCAAGATGAATTAAAGTTCTAAATGGAAGTCTTTGATATAAAAATATTAATAAAGAAATAAGGACAAACTTATGGACCTAATACATGTTATAAACACACCGTCAAATACAATGAAAACACACACTCAGCAGAAACAAAACAAATAAAGGCAATCTTTTTAAATGAAGACACATGTGTATCAAAAGACCCAACCAAAGGGTGACAAGAGAACATGCAGATCACGTAAACATTTTTGGCAATGTTGCACTGGACAATGAACTAATCCCTAATATTTATTAAAAAAAACCAGCAACATTTCAAGAAGGAAAATGTGAATAATCCCATTTTAAAATGAATTGTTAGCTGTCATTGAGTCAGTTTGTGCCCATAGGGACGTTACATACAACACAACAGAGCATTGCCCATTCTTGCTCCGTCCTCGCAAGTGTTCCGATGCTTGCACCCACGGTTGCAGCCACTGTGTCAATCCCTCTTGCCAAGGGTCTTCCTCTTTTTCACTGCCCCTCTGCTTTACCATGCATGATGTCCTTTGCCAGAGCTTTTCTCTCCTGATAACCTGTCCAAAGTATTTATAAGATGAAATCTCACTGTCTTTGTCTCTCAAGAGCACTCTGACCATCCTTCTTCCAAGACACCAGCTTGTAATTTTAGCAGTCTACGGTAGTTTCAATATTATTTTCCATCACCACAAATCAAATGCATCACATTCTCTTCAGTTCTCCTTCTACAACATCCAGCTTTCACATGCCTTTGAAGCACTTGAAAATACTAAGACTTTAGCAAGGCATGGGCTAGTCCTCAAAGAAACAACTCCACTTCTCAATAATGTAAAGAAGTCTTGTGTTGCAGATTTACCCACTGCAATGCTTCCTTTCATCTCTTTCTGCTGCTTCCAATAAGCCTTCCTCTTATCCTGATGCTCCATTCTTCCTCATCTAATCCAGATTCTCCAGTTCTCTGTGCAGCATACAGATTGAACAAGAGTGGTGAGAGGGCACATTCCTGACACAAACATTTCCTGCTTTTAAACATGTAGTATCCCATTATTCTGTTTGCACAACTGCCTCTTGGTCCACGCACAAGTTTCCCATGTCCACATGAGCACAATTAAGTGCTCTAGAATCTCCATTCTTTTCTAGGTTATCTGAAGTGTGGTATGATCCACACTGTCAAAGGACTTTGCACAGTCATTGAATCACAAGCAAACATCTTTCTGGTGTTCTCTACATTGAGCTAAGATCCATCTCCTATCAGCAAGGATATCCTGTGTTTCAAGTTATCTTCTGAACCTTTCCTGGATCTCTGACTGCTCCTTTACAATGTACTGTTGTAACCATAGTTGAATGATCTTCAGGAAAATTTTACTTGCATGTGATATCAATGATATTGTTTTACAGATTAAGCATTCTATTGGGTCACCTTTCTTTGGAATGGGTACAAATATGGATTTCTTCCAGCCATTTGGCCAAGTGGTTGTCTTCCAAACTTCCTGACACCGTCAAGAGCGTGTTCTCAGTGCTTCATCAGCTTTTTGAAACATTTCGTTTGGTATCTCGCCAATTCCTAGTGTCTTGGTTTTGGCTAATGATTTTGGTGAAGCTTGAACTCCTTCCTTTGGCACCATTTTTTCTTGCTGCTATGCTACTTCCTGAAATTTTGAATGTTTACTAGTCCTTTTTGATATAGTGACTCTGTGTAGTCCTTCCATCTCCTTTTGATGCTTCCTGCATCATTCAGTATTTTGCCCATATCGTCTTCCAATATTACAACTCAAGGACTGAAATGTTCTTGAGTTCTTTCCAGGCATAATATGCTTAGAATGTTCCTCCCTTTTAATTTTCTCCCTCTGGGTTTTTGTACATTTCTTTATAATATTTGATTTTGTCTTCTCAAGCTGCCATTTGAGATTGTCTATTCAGCTCATTAATTTCATCATTTCTTTCATTTTCTTTAGATTCTCTACAATTAAGAGCAAGTTGCAGATTCTCTCCTGACATCTTCGATCTTTTCTTTCTTTCCTGTCTTTTTGATGACCTTTTACTTTCTTCATGAATGATGTTCTTGATATCCTATAATGATGCATCAGGTCTTCTTTCATTGGTGCTCAATGCATCAAATTTGTTCTCGAGACATCCTTGAAATTCAGATGGAGTTTTTCCAGGTTCTTATTTTTGTTCTCATAGGTTTGTTTCATTTTCTTCAGCTTTAATTAGAACTTACATATTTTTTAAGTCAATAAGCTTTTCAAAGAGTCAAATTTACCTTGTTCCAATAGCTTTAATATTATGGGAAATTGAAAAAAATAACATGAATTTATGTATATATAAATACAATTTCTATTTTGAGGATTGTGCTGTTGATTTTTTGAGGGAAAGGAAGGATGACACCAGAGAGTTGATGATATAAAAAATATAGTCATTCTCTTTTGATGGTCCATCATCCTGTCCATTGGTATACACATGCCCTTTTTAGTTTACAAATGTTCTGTCTTTATTCAATGTCCTTGTCATTTGTGAATTGGAAAAGTTATAATTACTGAACAATTTTTTGTAACGAAAAAAGGATATATTTTTGTAACACTTTTTAACATGTATTGTTACATTAACAAGGCAACTAATCCCATGATTATCCTGTATCTTCAGTAAAATTTAATATATTTGTGAGCAATAGTTTTGTTTATTTCACCATACCAAGTTCATCAGATAAGAAATAGAATCTGTACTAATTTTACCTTTCTTGAAAATTGTACACAAGATCCTTACTAAAGGCAGCAAAAGCTGACTGTGCAAATCGAAGTACAGTGCAGATAGTTATGTAACAATTCATTTAATATTAGTAAAAGACATGAGTCAAGATTCTAACAACTTAATCATTAAATCATTATTGGAGTAGTTCTGATGGTGTGGTGATTGCCACAAGGTCAGCTCGTGTAAACAGTTACAGTCTCGTGTAAACAGTTACAGTCTCAGAAACCCAAAGGGCTGGTTCCACTCTGTCCAAAGGGCTGCCATGGATTGTAACTGACTCAATGCTGGTTAGTTTTGGGGGTTTATTGTATTTCTTTGTTTTTTATTATACTTTGGATTTTCACATTAAATTGACTTACTTTATTCTTA
>NW_022106084.1:3146139-3186330 GCF_000313985.2 Echinops telfairi
TAATTTCTGTCAGAGTTTCCTTTGCATTTTCTATAATTTTATAAAAATGGAATCAAGTAGCATGCATTCCTATTGTCTTACATTTTTTATTTTTCACAAAATACAATTGTTTTGAGATCCACCTATAATGTAGCTCAAATATAGCAATGGTTGTGAGGAAGGCACACGGCCCTGCAAGGTTCACTCATTGTGCAGTGGTTCCACTTTGGACTCCTAAGCCCAAGATCTGCAGTTTAAAACCACCAATGACTCTGAAGAGATGAACGGGACTTTCTACTCCGGTAAAGAGTTACAGTCACAGAAAACCCGCAGGGTCAGCCACACCCTGTCCTAAAGTGTCTCTTTGAGTTGGAATTGAGTGATAGAAGTGAATTTTGAGAGAATAGTGCTGCCAGAAATGACTTGATGGCACCCAACAACTAACAAAGATGCTGACAACAGCTTTGATCTTATAATTAAAAAAACAGATTGAATGAATCATATCATATCTATGCCATGAATATCATGGAACCGCTGCACACAATAATTAATAGGTATGTATGCATGAAAAATTTACAGGTATGCTAGTTTAGTTGGATGAATTCTGACATTGAATAAGAAATCTGAAAATTCATATATGTGGAGTGAGATTTAATTTTGATAAAGCAAAAAGTAAATAGTCCCTATTTTACATGCATAAGTCAATGTAACTTTGAGTGTGATTCTGAGTAATAGAAAATGTGTTTTTGCATAATTATATGACTGAAATGAAATTATATAGTTGTAAATACTTGGTAGTCAATATGGATAACTATGAATAACCTTAAAATAATGGGATTTCCAAAACACTTCAGTATGTTCATGCAGAATTTGTAAATGGATCAAGAGGCAGTGGTGTGAACAGATGAGGGAATAATGAATAGTTTAAAATCAGGAACGCTGTATACTAAGGCTGTATATTCTCACCATATTTATCCATCTGTATGCTGAACACATCATCAGAGACAGTAGATTGCATGAAGAAGAATTAGGTATCAGGATTGAAGGAAAGTCTATTAACAACTTCAGTATGCAGATGACACAACTTTGCTTGATGAAAGTGAGGACTTGAAGTGCCTGCTGATGAAGGTCAAGGACTTCAGACTTCAGTAGGGGTATGACTCAACATAAAGAAGACCCAAACCCTCACAGCTACATCAATAGGTAACATCATGATAAATGGAGAAGCGTTGACATTGTCAAGAAATTTGTCTTGCTTAGATCCACAATCAATGTTCATAGGAGCACCAGTCAAGAGCTCAAAAGACATATTTTATTAGGTAAATCTCTGAACAAGACCTCTTTCATGTTGAACAGCAAGGATATTACTTGTAGGCCTGACCCAAGCCATCTTTTCTCCATTGCCTCCTAATGTATGTGAAAGGAAGATTTATTGAATACGGAAGACTGAAGAGGAATTGATGCATCAATGCACTTGGATTATGGTGCTGGTGAAGAATATCGAGAAAACCATGAATTGCTAAAAAGACAAACTAATCTGTCTTTAAGAAGTACTACCCGAGTACTCTTTAGAGGCAAGGAGACTTCCTCTTACGTATTTGGTTGGACATGTCAGGAGAGTCCAGTTCCTGAAGAAGGACATCATGTTGACTTTAGTGAAGTGGGGGGTGGTGAAAAAGAAGAAGACCCACGATGAGATGGTGGATTGATATGGTGGCTACAGCACTGGATTCAAGCACAGGAACAATTGTGAAAATGGCTCAGGACTAGACGGTGCTGATTTTTGTTGTGCATAGGGTGGCTCTGGCTTGGAACTGACTAGAGGGTACTTAGCAGCAATGACAACATATGAATTATCTTGAGAAATCTAATGCACAAAAAAGAAACACTATAATGAACTTAAAATATCTCTATCATTACTCATTTTCATATACATATGTATTTTTGTATATATTTAAATAAACATGTTTATAAAGAAATTTCAAAGACAAATAACCTGTGAATGTTTTTATTTATCTCAATTAAAACAAAACAAAAAAACCCTCTAGAAGTCCTACATTTACACTTCTGTTAAGATTCCAGAACACTAAAATATTGTGGAAACTTCAGATTAAGTGTCAGTACCAAAAAACCAAACTCACTGCCATTGAATCACTTAAGACTCCTGGAGACCCTATAGGACAGGGTAGTGCTGCCACTGTGGGTTTCTCAGACTGTAGCTCTTTATGGGAGTAGAAAGTCTGATATTTTCCATGAAGCATAAATGCATTTCTTTTTAATAGTGTGATTGGCATATACTTCACATAGAACTGCTATTTAATCATATTAGGAAGAATTATGCAATCATCACCACAATAACATTTTTGGAACACTTTTTTCTCATGCTCCTTGTTGTTAGCTATTTACTCATTTCTCTCTCCTTCCTTGTATGCTCCTAGGCAACTGTCCATCCAGTTATTGTCTCTACAAATCTACCTATCCTAGATTTCATATACAAAAAAATCATATAAAACACAAATAGGAAGCAAATAAAAATCCCAACAACAATGAAAAGAAAAAACATTAAGAATTCTCATCAGAAAATATTCAAAACTGAAACAACTTTAAAATGTGTTCAAAACGGAGATCATATAAGGTGTTCCACTTTACCCAAACTACATCGCTCATGACGGACTTTACAGTACACTCTGATTGCAAGGCTCGTCACTACTTTCCACTGCGGTCGAGGAAATTGACCAGAGGCAGAATCCATGTGGAAAGGAACCCTGCAAGTGGAATTTTGGCTTCCAATGCCATGCATACCCATCTGCAAGCCAGGTGTTCACAATATAAGCTGTGATACCACTTCTTACTTCATATTGGGTTTTATTATTTAAAGTCATTGTATCACACAGGCTGGTATGATTTCTCTATGTGGACTTAGTTGATGCTTCACTTAGACAGCTGCTTATTCAAAGATAAACTTTTAAGACCCTAGATGCTATTTTTTCTGATATCGTTTCTGATAGTCAGGCACCACCTGGTTTCTTCACCACACTTTTCTATAGCACCTATATCTTTGTTGATCTCTTCTTAAGGGTGAGTATCAAGCAAGGTCCTCTTATAAGAACTAAATATTCTCAGATTGGGATTAGAATTAAGTGTGAGTCTCAAATACATTTGTATATCTATGGTTTATATCTGGTAGGTGTATTTCTGCCTTTGTGAATGGGTGTTATGGAAAGTTTTGGCCTATCAGTTCATGCATTGGCTGTGCAAATTGTGTCCAATCACCTAGATTTTAATCTGTTCAAGTCATCAACTCATGTATTGTGGTCTGAAGCCAGTCTGTACTTGTCTAATTTATTTTTCTTAGGTATGTGTGTTTTAAATTTCATACCATTTGCTAAATCAATAACAGTACAATCTATATTTAATATATATATATATACATACAATTATCTTATGCTTCAGAGGGATGGTGTTCACTATTGTAAAATGGTAATGGTGCCTCTAAAGTGAATAAGAAATAAATCATTGCATTTCTTAATTGATTAAATGAACTTTCTTCAATGAATTATTTTGATAACATTAGGTATTTTTTCCCTGTTATCTCTGATTATAGTAACAACCATTTTTAAGATTGCAATGTATATTATTTTTTACCTTTTCAAATGATTACTTGTTTCTAATTATATCTAAATAAGTTCACATCTGTCTTAAAATCACTATTTATGTCAGCAATTAAATTAATATGCAAAAATTATTTCTGGTAATAAGGAAGCTTTGACTTCAAAGTGTGTTGTTTGCGTCCAAACTTTCAACTTGCAAATGAAGCTTAAATACTGGACATAAAAATATATATAACCAGACCCTTTGGGGAAAGATCAGTTTTACACCTGCCTCAGTGTTTAGAGCATGGGTTTGTTGTCAGCCATAGGTCTCATTTTTCCAGCTCTTTAAAGAGTAGTGTTTCTTTCTTTAATTCTCTATATTCGAGTGACAAACATAATGTAAGTCCTATTACTCTGAGGAAAGAAAATGAGTGAATCGAACTACATTTATTTCAGCTCACTGTTCACAGGCTCTCACATTTGTGAAATGTAATGAGACATGGCTGGGGTATAAGGAACAAAGGCTGAAAGAAGTTGCAAAGTCTTCTGGGGAAATCTGAATTAATTTTGAAGCCAAAAAAAATTGACAAAGAATTTAAGAAAGCAGAGAGTTTATATCAACTAATTTTACTGAATTCCGTAGATAGCATTTTGTGAAACTGACTTCCATATGAATCACTTGATAAAATATGTTAAAGACACATTTTTATTGCTAAAACAGAACTACTTCAGTTACTTCTGTGCATAAAAGGTGAATGTTAAAAAAAGTTGAATGTTGTCAATTAATGGGAACAAATATTTTAATTATCATTCACTGAAATATATAATGTTTTTTCAAACAGATTACTTGTCTAACATTAAATAATACTAAAGTAATTCGACATATTGGATATTTTGAGAAGTTAAAAAAGTGTGCAAAGGAAAATAAAGTAAGAGTTATGCCCTGATTTCATAAATTCTTGGTCATTTAAACCAGCTACGTATGACTGTAAGTCTAATATAGTCTTATGGTATACAAATAAAGGATGACATTTAGACACTTTCTTAGCTACAAAATTCTATATATACTTCAGTTCTGGAAAATATTTTATATTTATTACTGATAATGGTAAAAAATGGCAACTCTTATTTATCACCAACACATATTCTATTTGCCTAAGGTGTCTTAACTTACCTTTAATCCTTCTATTCACAATACATTTTCAGAGTTATTTTCCTACCCAAATCTCTAAGTTTCTAGACTTACTTACTATTATTTAATAAACTGATTCCAGATCATTGTTAGCTTTTTCTTTATAGAATCAATTTATAATATTTCATTTTTACTTATATCCCAAAATGACTTCATTATTAAGGTATATGTAGTCATTAGATAATTTTATGTCACTTTGAAGATGTATAAAAGTGTGGGGGCTGAATCCAACCTGTCAATCACGTCACAGCCTGATGCTGTCTCCTTGGGGGTGTGGCCTTCTCATAAGGACGACTCTGGGAACTGTTTCTCTCTGTCGCTTTTGCCTACAGGTTTGCTGGGACCCTGCCGCTGAATCTGAAGCTACCGCAACCCTGCTCTGTTTCCACTTACCTTGAGTTCATGTGGCTCTGCACCCACTGGCCTGTGATCTCCCTGCATTCTATGTCATTGAATATGCATACCTGAGTCTGAAGAGGGATTTATGAACTAGGATAGGACTGATGGACTTCAGTTGGACTGGACCGTGATGCTTTCTTGTTATATAATTACTTCTTGATATCAAACTCATATATGTGTGTGTGTGTGTGTGTGTGTGTGTGTGTGTGTGTGTGCAAGTGATAGAACAGTTTCCATGGATGCCTGAATATGGTATAGAGACTTCTCTTGTGCTGGTCCAACTGCATGATCTACGCATACTAGATTGCTATCCAGGCAATCTTTGAGTTACTTTGAGCAATATATGTAATGCTGCCATACAATCCCATGGTATTAAGGTCTTCATATTTGATTTATATTTGAGAACGAATACTAAACATACAATTGGCACAACTCCTTTTTTGATTCCTTCTGTTTGGAACCAAAGGAACCTGGAATGAACTGAATGACAGTGAGATTGGTTGGATTTTGGTTTGGTGATGTAAGAACCTTGGTGGTGCTGTTGATTAAGGATTAAACTGCTCATCCTAAAGTATGAAGTTCACACCCATCAGCTGCTCCTTGGGAGAAAGAGGAGGCCATCTTCTCCTGTCACCCTGGCGGCTTAGCGGGTTATAAATTAGGCTGCTGATCTTCAGGTCAGCAGTTTGGAACCACAAGACACTGACTGCATGAAAGAAAGATGAGAATTTCTGCTCATATGTCTCTTGGGCTTTACAGTCTCAGAAACCCATGGTAGTAGCTCTACTCTATCCAATAGTGTCACTATGAGTCATATTTTAAATAAAATCCTATATATACTTCCCATGAGTCAGGATTTGTTTTATGGCAGTGAGAGGGTGATGCAGTAGATTAAGCATTGGGACCGTAACAGAAGGGTGGGCCTTTGACCTCACCAGCCATTCCTAAGTAGTAAGATGAAGTTCTGCTTCAATAAAGACTTACACTCTCAGCAATCCTGGGACAGTTCTACTTTGTCCTACAGGACAAGTATTAGTCAGAAAGTACTAAGTGGCGGAGGATAAGTTGGTGACGATGCTTTCATCTATCACTTGCCTCTCAGTTTACCGTACTGTGGTGGATTGTGCAATGCTGTGAAGCAGGAGGCAATGTCACTGGTATTTCCAATACCAGGGGAGACTAACAAAGTGAACAGGTCCCCCCAGATTTTTTACACAAAGAAAAATAATAATAATAAAAGACTACAAAGAAAGAATAGACTGTCTACTTTACAAGAATTAGCCACCTGAAACCTTATGGATAGCATCAAAACCAGACTAGACACCGAAGCCTCATGAATAGAAGCAGAACATTGTCAGAGACAGTGCCAGAAGATGAACTTCTCAGGTTGAAAAGCACTCAAATACCCCTGAGGAAGAGTTGCCTCCTCAAAGTAGAGTCAGCAATAATAGCATGGGTGGAGACAAGCCTGCAGGATCAAAACTTAAAATGAGAAGATATATCTGTAAGCATGTATTAATAATTAGAAATTTCAGTGTACACTGTATGAATCTAGAAAAACTGGAATATGTGAAAAATGAAATGGAATGCATGTCAATAATATTTAGTGAGCTGAAATGGACTAGTTTTGCCCATTTTGAATGGGCAAATCATACTGTTTCTTATGCAGAGAATGAGAGATTCAAAAAATGGTGCTGTAGTCATATGCATTGGGCTGTGATCCGCAAGGTTGGCAGTTTGAAACCTCTCGCATCTCTGTGGGAGAAACTGGGCTGTTTTGTCCAGTAAACTGTTATAGTCTTAGAAAACCACAGGGTAGGCGCTATGTGTCAACATTGACTCAATGGTAGTGAGTTTATTCATTTGTCTAAGAGGGCATTTAAACATATATCTTGAAGTATGATACTTTCTGTGATAAAATAATATCAATCTTCCTAGAAGAAAATCCAATAAGTACAAATATTATTCAAAATTTTCACCAATCACTAAAGCTTGTGATGCAAACTTTGAATAATTCTACTACATTTTCAGTCTGAGACTGATCTAACTTGCATTCAAGATGCCATGATAATTATTAGCTATCAGAGGAAAAATGTTGGAAAAAAAGAGGCATATTAGTTGGAAAACATGGTCTTAGAATCGAAGCTGCAGATCCCATGACAGAATTTTGCAAGGTCAACAATTTCTTAACAGTAAACACCATTTTTCAACAACACAAAAGGGGTCTCCAGATGGAATACACAAAAATAAAATGGACTCTATCTGCAATATCAGCAACTAACATGAGGCCAGGGACTGACTGAGGAAGAAACTGTCCATTGTTCATAAGCAAGTTTAAATTGAAGCTTAATAAAATTCAACCCAGTGGACAAAAGCCAAAATACAACCGTGCGAATATCACAGCTGAATCTTGAGAACTTGCCAAGGACAAATGTGATGCATTGGACACGAATGACAGAAGACTTGGTGAACAGTGGGATGACATCTAGAACATCGTACATGCACAAAGAAAATTAACATTAAAAACACAGGGGAAAAGTGAGGACCTAATGCCGGGGGTTTAAGCGGAGAGGACATGTTTTGAGAATGATGAGGGCAATGGATGTACAAATACGCTTTACACAATTGATGTGTGTATGGATTATGATAAGAGTTGTATGAGCCCCTAATAAAATGATTTTTTTAAAAAAAAGATCTAAATGGATGTCAGAAGAGACTCTGAAACTTGCTCTTAATCATAGAGTAGCTAAGGCAAATAAATGGAAATGATGATAAAGTACAACAACTGAACATAAAATTTCAAAGGTCATCTTGAGAAGACAAAGTTAAGTATCAAAATAAAATATTTAAAGACCTAGAGTTAGAAAATCAAAATGGAAGAACATGCTCAGTATATCTTAAACTGAAAGAACTGAAGAAAAATTCCAGCCTTGAGCTGCAATACCGATAGGTCCTATGGGCAAAAAAGATTGAATAATGCAGGAAGCATCAGAAGAAGATAGAAATAATATACAAAGTCACTGTACCAAAAATATTAGTCCACTTTTTACCATTTTAGAGGGAGCATATGATCAAAAACAAATGGCACTGAAGGAAGAAGTCCGAGCTGCACTGCAAACATTAACCAAAAACAAGGCTCCAGGAATTGATGGGACACCATTGAACAGTTTCAACAAGTTGATGAAGCTGTTCACTTCTCGTTCAAACACAAAAATAAGAATATCATTCAGAAAAATTTCTGTAAGACCTATGTGTTGTTGTGTGAGTAACAATTTACTTCTCACATATGAGAAGACTATGGTTCACACATGCATGGGGTAATTCAAATAACAATCCATTTAAAGATGTCGGTATGGTCCGTTGATAGCTGCAGACACGTTTTCTCTGAGAAGCACTTGTGTTAGTCTCTCTAGGTGTTTTAACCAAAAGGCCAAATCAACACAATTGCTTACCAGGGGAGCCCTACTGTGTCAGTTCAAGTCCAGGCACACTTTTCGACTCAGTAGCTTATGTTGACGGCTTTATTGAGATTCCCAGGGGGAAAGCTACATAGACATC
The DNA here is from genome assembly GCF_000313985.2 of Echinops telfairi. NCBI lineage: Eukaryota > Metazoa > Chordata > Mammalia > Afrosoricida > Tenrecidae > Echinops > Echinops telfairi. Next base: position 3,154,861 of record NW_022106084.1, read on the forward strand.
CTAAAAGGGCACAGCCTGTTTGTGTGGGTTTACTTTTAAGAATTTTTAAGAAGATTGATACCTGCATGGGTAACAAAAGGCCAGGCAATTTTTGCTGAGGTATTCTATTTTTTCATACCACTAACTGGAATGTTCTTCAATCGTAACAAGACCTGTTCTATGACAATTTGTTTGGAAAACCTTATCGGATCCACACTAAAGCCATAATCCTGCCCTTTCTGACTTCTCTTTGTTCTCCAAACTGCAAGAAAGTCCTCGTGGGTCTAACGTCAAGGTCGTTCTGACCTATAGCTATCCTCTGCACAGGAGAAGGAAACCGCCCAGCTCAGCCCTGCTCCTTCCTCACCACGTTGCCTATGCCCGCACCCCTTTGTGCAGCCACTGAGTCAATCCATCTAGTAGAGGATCTTCCTCATTTTTACTACGCCCCTCCCTACTTTATCAAGTTCCTTCTCCAGGGGCTGGTATCTCGGAAAGTATGTCCAAAATACTTCAGAAAAAGTCTCGTTGTCCTATGGCTCAAGAGCGTTTCACTCAGACTTCTTCCAAGACAGTCCATGGTCTGATTCGAGATGGTCAACGCCAGTCCATTTTGGTTCATTAACATCTAAGACATTGCGAAGCATGTCCTTTCATTTTTAAGAGCTTCTGATTTTCCTTGATTCAGACAATCTACATTCGACCCTCAAATTCTTACTATATGTTTGCAGCAGTTTTTTTTCTCAGTTTCTTTATGTTTTGTGACAACATCAAAGAAAAGTCCTGACAATGCTGTTCTGCTCAGAGTACTACCACTCTTTCTAATCTGAAGTGGCATCTTTTTTCCAGTTGTATTTTAAATGCCTTGAAACTGAGATATTCATCTTCTAACACGATATCATACAATGTTCTGCTGCTATCCAAAAGGGTTTCATTTATTTTTTAAAAATAGATGACTTGGTCCTACTTTCTAGATTGTCTTAGTCTGGAAATATCATTGTAACAGGTTTCCCATGGGTGCTCATGCTGGTCTATGAGGTGAGGACCTGGTTTCCATGAACAGTGACAAACTGGCAGATAAATTGTGAAATACCCTTTTTAAATACTATATATTCATATATTAAAATAGTAGTTTAAAATACTATAAAGAAGACCAACTACCATTATATGGGAGTGATGAATATATTTATATTAACATGTACATATATACATACATAGTCATATATATTCATCTACATATATATTCCCTTAAGAGGGATGATATTGGTCATTTTAGCTTTCGATGGGGATAAAATAATGCTGAAGAAACAATTACATATTGGATACTTTATTTCCCCCCTTTTTATTCTTTGGTAGCATCACTTCTGCTTTGTTTGGATAACTTTTCAATTCCACATTATTCTTGTGAACATCGATAGACCTACTTCAATGCCATGTGCCAATAAAAATATCATATGTATTCCCACCTTGATAATTAGACTATATTTCTGGGAATTAGGATTTGTTAAGGTGTAATGCAAAAATAGAATGCCCTGAACCACAGTTCTGATGAATGTTGATGTCCATGACCTGAATGAGAGGCACTCAGTTTCTCCTACTGAGATTGACGAGTTTCTTTTCCTATGTGAAACCTAGTTTTTCAGTTTCCTTCGGTTTTTCAACAGATATTTTTCCAATTCCATACATTAATATTTTAACTATGTTCTTTATCATTCAATTCATATCGTTCCTCTTATCGCTGAATATATAACTGACATGCCATTTTAAAAACATTTCGATTAGAGTAGTGTCAAGGAAAATGTAAAACTTTAAGCATACATTTGTGGATAACAGGTATGCAATCTTAGCAGGTGTTATTCATTAGTCTTCTTTTGGAGAGTCACATTTCTAATGGTCCTGGATAAGATAATATCATCTAAGTACGCAAAAGTATTCTGGGCTCAGTAGTTAGGAAACTTCCCATTTTCTACTTATAGGAACAGGCTATGGTTCTCAGAGATACATCTCATGCCCTTATGTGAATCTCCATCGTCCATTCCACAACTGACAGAAGTCAAAAGGTTATTAGAGGAATTATAATCATACCAGATTAAGACTCTGGGTTCTACTCACACGGTGAAATCAGTGTGATAAGTGACTACCTGTCTACTAACTCTCCTAAGGAAAGTTGCATGATTTTTAAAGCTTATTGTAAAATTCATCTCTTCAAGCCCAAACAAAAAAATTAAAGTTATCATACTTGAGCTATTTTTATTTTTATGGCTTAAAATATTTAATTGACTTGAGGCCTGAGGCATCTTGAAATGCATTTACCATTCGAAATACTTAATAATCAACATAAAAAGAAATATTTTAATTTCAAAGCGATCAACTGTTCAAATCTTATGCATGTTTGGGTCAGATGTTTGTCACACAATTATGAAAATCAGATATAAAGCTGAAAGGTAATCAGAGTTAACACAAAAAGATCTGAAGAGGGAGTTTTAAATTGAATAACCAGACATTAAAAATCATCATTTAAAAAGTGATTATTATTACATATTGTAAGTAACCTCTCAAGTCCTCATTTTCAATGTGTATTTATAGCAAAAGCCTAAGGCTATCCTATGAGCATGACAATCTCAAGTATGACGATATTTGTATTTGAAATTCACTAGGGCCATCTATATAATGATAAGACAATCAAACTACTATGGACTTTGACTTCCGTTGACTACTTTGATTTCTAGGAAAAGTAAGATTTTAAGTATTTTAATCATAGCATGAACCAGGCCAGTTCATGTATGGCATATCTATTCATGATTGTACTAATATTGCTATTTCACTATTTCTAAAGATAAAACCAATTCAAAGACTGCCTTTCTCTTTCTCTCCCTCCCATTCTCTCTACTCATCTGGGAAAGAAGCCTGGCTAATTGCATACTTGCCTTTCCCAATATGCAATATGCAATCCCGTATTTGGAACCACATGTAATGTCTGGCATAATGTATATTCCCCTGACTTTCAATATCTTTAAAATATTATCTATCTATCTATCTATCTATCTATCTATCTATATATATCGTATATCATATATCTCATATATTCCAACAATTAGAACAAACCAAAACCATGTGAATTACTCAATATTTTACATGTGATACAATATAATTGAGGTGATATATTGACAAGTTCACAGCTAAACTAATGTAAATAAATTTTTATTTAAAGCCAGAAAGATGAGAACATAAAAACTTTGAAGAAAGAGAAGAAAAGAAAGATGGCCAAATTCTTTGTACTATAATTCATGGGCTGAGATCATGCTAATGCTATTTATTACAATCAGGAGGGATCCACTCACTGGCTTATGCATTTTAAATGAAGTGTGTCTCTCCCTGTGTGTTTCTCTATTTTGATCTATTGTAACTCAGAAATTATTAGGTTTATGAACCAGTCTACCTTGGTAAGACCTCAGTAGCATAACCCAAACCCCTCAAGTATGAATCACAGTCACACCCACAGGAACATGAGTAAAGAATTCAGCACATATTTTATAGTTGTTTTTGCTGTTATTAGGGGCCACTGAATCAGCTCCACCCCATAGCAACTGTATGAACCATGGAAACAATACTGCCCAGTTCTGCTTTGTCCTCACAATTGTTCCTTATGTTGCAGCCACTGTGTCAGCCCATCTTGTTTAGAGTCATTCTCTTTTGCCCTTCTATTTTACAAGGGATAGTGTTCTTCTCTGAGATTAATCTCTCCTGACAATATGTCCAAAGTGTAAGGTGAAGTCTTGCTACCTTTGCCTTTAAGGGGTATTCTGACCGTGCTTCCTCCAAGACAGATGTGTTTGTTTCTTGAGAAGTTCAGGGTACATTCAAATATTCTTTGCCAGCACCATAGTCCATTTCATTTCTGATCACTTCCAGTTTTCCTAGATTCATACTTCATACATTCCAAATTCTGATGATGAGTAGATTTTTGGAGCAGTTTCTTCTCACTTTGACTTGTGTCACATCAGTATAAAGTCCGTACTGGACTCTGCTTCCTTCCATGGGCTTTGCTCCAATCATGTCATTATTGTGGACTCTACGCTGAGAAGGCAATTCTTCCTTAGCCACATTTTGAATGCCTTCGGAAGAAGGGCTCATTTTCTGAAACACTCTCTGACAATGTTCTGCTTCTTAAATTAGGCCTTCAGTGTCTGGCAATGTTTTGTTGCTCTGCGTGAACTTTTCAGCTGAGAAGTCCTTTGAAGTGGACAATTTCTTCCTCACAGTTTGTTTTGAGTCTGGAAGTTCAGCTGAAATCTGTTCACGGATTTGAAATGCCAGTGACATAACTTCCAGCCATTACAACCTCCTAAAGAGGTTTCAAAAGTTGTGACATCCATGCACCATCAAGACCTTTTAAACCAGAATTTCTAGGGATGGGACCCAGAAACTCATATTTTTTAAAACTCCCTGAGTGATTCTCATATGCAGATAAAATTGAGATCCATTGTCCTTAGGCATAAAAGCTTTTAAAAATGGGCAACTTGCCTAACAGATATAGACATGGATATAAATAGAGATGTAGATGGAATATTTCTACTTAAATCTTGCCGGTGGAGTTAATGTTTATTATATAATTATGTCTGAAATGTATTTGGTAGTAATCCAAGGAAGATAAAGGAGCACTCTTCTTAGAAATTGTTTAAATTGGCAGACACCACCACTTCCATAAGCAAACTGTTGCAAAAAGAAATCATATCTTGGGATCATTATACCTTGAAGAATAAGGATGAAAAGCCTTTGTGTAAGATGTTGTATGAAGCGTCACACTGTATAATGGCAACCCTTGAAATCATTTTATAATGAATACTATTTACCAAGATGCCTGTTCATAATTTCAAATATGTGCTCAGAAAGATTGGTTTATCCTTTTTCCTCTATTACCCTCTACATGTAATCTTCTAAGCTAGGGATGCACTGATATTATTGACAGATGTTTAATATAATTTAATAAAATGTTAGTCTTGCTGCTTAATTGAATGACCAGTAGTATGCTAAAATGATCATGCAAATATTATTATACACTCCAAAATATTTTATTATATCTATCATCAATCTTTGTCAGTTTATTCATCTAGGTGCTTTTTCTCTATTAATCTAACATCTAAATATTTATGTTGTTCTTCGCTTCTTCAACTTGATTCTGATCAACTCTATGTGTGTTAGAGGGTCTTTTGTATGCATCTTCCACAAGCAGTTACTGCTGTCCTTAGGTGCATCAAATAAATTGCAACTCATAAAGACTTAGATGTACAGCAGGATTAAACACTTCCCAGTTCTGATCCATCTTCACAAGGACTGTTAGGTTTTCTCTCATTGTTGCCCCCAGTGGGTCTACCTTGAAGCAGATGGCCAGGCCTATCCCACAAGACACCTCGGAATGGTGTTCCAACAATCAATCATTTTTGGGTCATGGTTAAGCACTTAAACATTTTAGCTATTCAGGAAATTTTGGTGAATTTTTCAGAGCACAGAGAAGTTTCTCTTGTGTTTGTTTGTTGGTTTTCTTTTGTAAACATGCTTCTTAGAAAAAGGTGCTTTAAAAGCAGATAATTCAAAAAATTATTTTAAAATAAAAGTAATTTAAGTTTATATCTTTGATCATAATGTTTACTACACAAACATGGGGATTATAGCTGGATTTTAGGAAAGGGATCCATATGGTGTAAACTGAGCTCAGGAAGCTGTTAGAACTGAAAGTTTTCACATCACTGCTCAATGTTTTGCTTTTTAGGAAGACAAAGTTTGAATAGACAGCATTTTCTTCTATCTTAGTTTTACTTTCTTTTTCCCCAGAGAATACAATGTATTTTTAGAAAAATTGTGGAAAAGGAGATTGCACAGATGCAAAGCATTCAGCTTTCTTTCGATGATCTCTTTTTATGATATGTCAACATCTTTCTGGGAAACTAATAATTTTGTTATTGATATTATTTACTTATACTTTAGACATTCCAGTTAAAACAATCCACCCCTTGCTTGTCAGTTTTTTGCACTGTGGTGCCTTCTATGTTGCTGTGACGCTGGAAGCTATGTCAATAGTATTTCAAATGCCAGAAGGTCACTTAAAGTGAGCAGGTTTCAGCAGAGCTTCCCGACTAAGACAGACAATGACGATGGAGTTTGCTACCCACTCTGGAGGAAGCAACCACTGAAAAATGTATGGTTAGTCTCAAAACATTGTCAGATGCCTAATGAATGGGAACAGGACACTGGTGGAGATAATGCTGGAAGATAGACCCCTCTGCTCAAACGCACTTGAAATGTCTGGTCGAACACACTTGAAATGTGACTGAGGATTGGAGCCTTCTCTGATTGGAGTCAGCCGCGGTGATTTAAATGGAGAATAGCCCGTGGGAGCACAGCCTTCCGAATCTTCAGATGTTGCTGGGGCATGACTCAAAGGGAGCAGCAGCAGCATCAATATGCTAGAGATCAGAACTTGGAAGTATGACTCTAAGAAAATTAGAAGTCCTCAAAAATAAAATGGACACAAATAAAGATTGATATCCTAGGCTGTAGTGAGCTGAAATAGATTGGTGTTGGTCACTTTGCATCAGAAAATCTTATTATATACAATGTTGGGAATAACACAATGAAGAGGAATATAGCATGGCATTCATTGCCAAAAAGGACATGCCAAAATCAACTTTGAAGTACAATGTTGTCTGTGATAGGATTAGATCTATCTGCCTTCAAGGAAATTCAGTCAATACGGCTCTTCGTCAAATTGATGCACCAACCACATAAGCTAGTAATGAAGAAACAAAAAAATTATACCAATCTGAGTGCTGAGCAAATAATCAGATAAACTGGATTATATGAAGAAGAATGTGGCATCAGGAATAGAGGAAGGCTTATTAACAACTTGTGATATGCAGATGACATAAACTTGCTTGCTGAACGTGAGGCGGATTTGAAGCACTTGCTGACGGTCAAGGATGTCAGCCATCAGTGCGGCATACAAGTCAATGTAAGGAAGAGCAAAACCTTATCATTCAATCAACAGTCACCCTTGCTAAGCCTGCCACTCAAGACCTCTTTAGAGTATTGAAAAGCACAATGTGAGTTTGAGAAGTAAGATGCTTCTCACTCAAGCCATGGCATTTTCTATTGCATCATATGTATGCGAAGTTTGGTCATCGAATAAGTCCAACCAAAGAATAATTGATGCATGTGAATTATTGTGCCACTGGAGTATTGAAAGTACCATGGACTGATAAAAAGACAAACATAGCTGTCTTGGAAGAATTATGGCCACAGTGATTCTCCGTCAAGGCAAGGACGGTGAGGCTTCAGTTGACATACTTGCAACATGTGGTAAGAAGAGACCAGTCCCTGGAGAAGGACAACATGCTTGACAAAGTGGAGGAGCAGCCAAAAAAGGAAAGCGTTAACCCAGTGGCTGCCGCAATGGGCACAAGCATATGGACAAGTGTGAGGATGATGCAGTAATGGGCGTCATTTTGTTCTGTTGTGCGTAGGTCGCTATAGTTTGGAACTGAGTCAATGGCATTTAATAACAACAGAAATAATTCTGCTATCCCAAGCATGCCATCATTCTCCAGTTACTGGTCTCTCCTAGAGTCATGTCTAAAGTAGGTGGAAAGTAGTCTCAGCTCCCATTCTCTGCCCCCACGGAGCATTGGGAGGATAGTCCATAGCCCTGTGTTATTTCTGTTATGGCAGGATGAGATCACTGGCATTTACTGGTATATAAGGTAATTGTGATTTTGTTTTTCTTCAGTAGCTGTTAGAACCTTTAGTTTCATAAAAAAAACATGTCTATTAAATCAATCAGTAAATATTTGGGGAGGAGAACAAATATGGTGTTCTGAACAAAGTGCATTCGTTGATTTAATGAATGTCTTGTCCTACTTAATTTGATATTTGAGTGTTTCCTCTCATTAATCAAGCAATTAAGATTGTTAAAATATCCTTTAACGAAGATTATATTTCAATTCTTGCTACGCATGAGTGATGTTATTGACAAATTATTTTGTAAACAGGTCTGTCCTTTCCAGTGGGTGCATTTGTAAATTATGCTTTAATTTGTGCTTTTTTTTTTGCAGAGTGTGGTACTAGGAATCTGCCCTGCTAATTTATAGCCTGAGAAGTTCTTCCTCAACAATTACTTTGTTGTTTGTTTATTAGAAACATTTCCCCTTCCCATCTTCTATGCTAGCTTGTCTCATTTACAGGATAGTGTCAGTAAATGAACTACAGTAATCTAGAGCAACAACCCACTTCCCAGTCTTCCAAGTGGTTTCTGTTCAATGCATGCAACTTGATTGGGTTATGCAGTACTTTTGTGACCCATGCATTTGTACTTTATTAGAATTTTTTGAAATATTTGTAAAACAATTTCTCTAATTAAAATTTTAAAAAAGAATCCATTTCTCTGTGTGTGATGTAGGATTGGTGGTACCTTATCAACCTAATTTGACCAACTTTCATAGTTATTTTTGTTCAAATAAATATGCAATTCATCATTAAATCTGGAGTTAAAGATTTTAAAAAAATAAAATAAACTTTTTGCATATAAATTATTCTATTGGGCTTTGAAAACTAGTCTCTCCATTACTGAATCAATATATTGCAACTACATTTGTAGTATAGTACTGCATGAAGGTTAGTTGGCTATTAGGAAATGATACAATTCCAAATATTTGATTTAATAATTACAAAAGGAAAATTGATGTGTTATCTGAAAATTTGGACAGAAAGCTGTTTTCTATTGTACAAATGAATATGCAGTGTACACATGGGCTTTATACTTACTGAGTATTTGATCTGTGATATTTTCAGTACTTCAATATACTATAAGATAGATTGTGACTCATTTCCTTCACGTAATCTGAAGATAATCCGATATAGTAAAACCTGAGAAATCTTTGTTCTTTATCAGTTGCTACACTGAGAGATACCATGTCTATCTATAATAACAGAAATCCATTTGAAAATCTCCATTTTCTAATAGTGCTCTATTAATAAGATTTATGCTTTATGTGAACTTGCCTCAAAAGAAAGTCAGTAATTCACTATGTGTGCACTTAAGATTAATGTACTTTGCTTTTGTGTATTAATTGCCCTTTCGTGAATTTATTAATGTACTAAATACATACTGTACACATTTTTTTCTTTAGTTAAGGCATTTGATACTTTAGCTAAAGCACTTTATATATGTATAGACAATAGTTCCAATGAGCAAAACATATATGAAATCATCTCTAAAGCCCAGAATATAGATGGTAATCATACATGAATTCACATTATCGTTGTCATTCAAGTTACTCACGACCCCATGTTGTCAGCATACAAGGATGCTCCATAGGATTTTCAGTGACTGATTTTCAGAAGTGTATCTCCAGGCCTTTCTGCCAAGGAACCTCCAGGTGAATTTGAAGTCCTAACATTTTGGTTAGCAGCAAAGAACATTCCAGGAGCATTATATATGCTGTGCAGTCACAGAGGAACAACATTCTTATTAGCACTGACTGCTCTTACTTTTCTCTCTTGTGCTTAATCTGGGGCAATGTGTTCAAACAGGTCCATTCCTAGCCCTCCTGATCCTTCTCGCATTAGTCTATTTGTTGCTGCTAATTTTCAACAATTTATATTCATATCTCCTTGAGGAACAAAATATTCATTTGGACTCAAAGCCTCAAGGAACTATGCATACGGAAAACTACAGATCCATTCCAGTTCTGCTTGATAATTCTATCACAGCAGGCATGAGTATGCACTAAATATTTTAAAGAGAATAGATAAAAATAAAAGCAAATGACCAAAGAGAGTAAACAGCAGGCCCCTTGCAAACTCTATAATTGCTCTTTAAAAATGTAAGACAACATTCTTAAAATGCAAAACTATTCTTAAGAGTGATTTATACTTAATATTTTTAATGTCAGATTTAAAATTATATGATTCTCTATAACCATCATCAATTGTGATATTAAACATTCTCATATAAGACTTTTATAGGCAGGATAATTAATAATAGTGTGTTAAATTGTGGAATATAGTACAGTATTTTGAAGTAAATGTTTAAATCCTTTTTTAAATTCTAAGTTGGAAATAGCACTTTAAATGCATGGCTAGTAATAAGCTTGGATTTATGTACTTTCCAAATAGTAAAAGTACCAAAAAAGTTACTTAATTTAACTAAATTTAATTAACTTTTTGTAACCCAAATTAAGTACTCTAAACATTTTGAAGTAGTGGATAAGAATAGGATTAATAACAGGAATTTAATGATTAACATTTTCCTCTGAGTATCCAATTGTCATTGTATAAAGTGAGAAGGATGACACTTTTGTCTCTAGCTTAGATACCTGAATACGGATGTAATGCTTAACTTAGATACAGAGCAATTGAAGGACTAGTTTGGGAATATGAAATTATGCCTTCAGTTTGGTTATGCTGAGTGTGAAGTGCTATGAGTTATTCAAAATGATTTGATAAGCAGCAACTGCAGATAGGCTTCTATATCTGAGAAGGAACATTTTTCTAACAATCCTTTTCCTAATTTTGTGTATAGCTACACCCATTATGTCAAGTATTATGTATGCTTTAAGGAGTGAAAATTTTGGGTTTCATTACATATAACCAGTTTTAATTACTCTGACTTTTAAGGTTTGCATTAATGTGATTGAGCCAAAGTTCATAGTGGATTTGCAGTGAACGATGCAATCACATTCATAATGGGATTTACCATGAACAGTACATTTGTTTTATAAAAGGAAGGTGGGTTGCAATTTCCTTACTCAGACAATAACACTCATGCAATCAATTCAAAGGAAGCTTCTAGAAAGACAATTTAGCACAATAGTTTAGGTGATGTCTTTACAATCATCTGGTAGATTTTTTACAGTATCTTATTTAGTAAAGGAAATCTGGGATATCTTCTTGAGTTTCCTTTTTTCTCATCTGTGAAATAGAAATAATGGAAACCCTAGTTTTGAAGAGTACAGTATCTGCAGTACTATGTACAATAGTAGAGAAGATTCTACACTTAGTAAGCAGGACAATTACAGCATTTCATTCACATACATTTAACTATGTCCACTTGAAGATAGAGAAAAGAGCAAATGAGAATTTTCTAAATATTAAAAATGCACATCTGTACAACTGTTGTGGAAAGTGATGTGACAAAACATCAAACAACTAAGAATGAATTTCCATAAGAATTTGTTGGGTAAATAACTTAAAGAAGTAAGAGAACTAACAGAGAAAGATATATGCACTTCCATTGTGGTAGTTACATAATCTGGTGTCGATTTGAGGATTAAGAATGTAGGGGTGAAGTCCAGCCTGTCAATCAGTATAGAGCCGAGGAGGCCTCTATGTGGGCATGGCCATCTCCTGAGGATTCTGGGAACTCCTATATTCCCCCCTTGGAGGCAGGAGACAGAGTTTCTCTCTGCACATTCTTTACCAGACATCCCTGAGGAGAAGCCACATGGACCTACCCTGATGCTGCCAGAACCCTGTGAGTTGCAGAAGCCACATGGTGACCCCTTCCACAGTTGAGATGCTTTAACGCCACTGGTTCCACATGACTTCCCACCTACTGGTCTGTCATCCTCCTGCATTTTGTGTCATTGCATGTGTTTCGTGAATCTGAAGAGGACTTTATAGGTTGGTATTGGACATATGGGCTGATATTGGACTTAAGGACTTGATCTGGACTGGGCTGGGATATTTTCTCAATATTCAATTACGTGTGTATATAAAGCTCTTTCTTATGCACATATGAGTGTCTATGAATTTTTTTCTACCCAGACTAGCCAGACTAACACACCCGAGTTGATCCCAGAATTTTTCACAATAGAAAGAAAAGAATCAAAATGACCACCAGTAGAAGAATAAAGAAATAAACTTTGGCATGTACATATAAGGGAATGCTGTGCATCATTAAAAAAATTATAAAACCACAAAACAAGGGGAGGGGACCAGGTTAGGATAGACACTGGGGTTGGGAGTTGACAAGCTGTTTGAACTATTGAATTTTGAATTGTAATTATAATTGAATTTTAATTTGAATTATGAAATGTAAACACCCCCAATGTAATACACAATTTAAAAAATGATTAAAAGATGCATATTATTTTCTTGATGTTTTCAGATGTAGTGTAACTCTCAAGATATGCTTGAGATATGAGACATTGATTAATTTTTATTCAGCCAGTTATAAGTAAGCCTCTCCGGTACAAAAGTAAACACAGATATATGGACACATTTACGTACAGTACAAGAACAATATCGAGATGAAATTCATATTATTTAAAAATCCTAAAAAACATTAACTGATATATTGAAATACAGCAAGAGAACTTGCTTGTGTTAATATATTCTTATATGAAGTTCCAGGGTAATGTTGGACATGTCTCACATAATACATGCCTATGTTCAATATGTGAAGTTATCCTATTTTCAAAAAACTCCACACTCACTTTCACTTATGACACTCTATTCTGTCTTGTAAAAAATAGACAAAGACCATGCTAGGGCCATTACTTACAATTATTTAGATTATTAAATTAAATAATATATTCAAAATGTAGACTACTTTGAGGGTTAATTATGCTTAATTTTGTTGTTTCTGTCTTAAAACTGTTTCATCTTCATAATTTACTAGAAAGAAAATTCTATGAGCACAAATATTTTGCTCTTTCTTTTCTTATTTCTCTCGGATCCGTAACTGACAAAACACAGACTCATTGCCACTCAGTCAATTCCAAAACAGAGCAACCTCATAGGAAAAAATAGAACTCTCTTTAGTTTCTGAGGCTGTCAGTCTTCACAGAGGCCGAAAGCCTATCTTCCTCCAGTGGAGCACGTAAACTGGTTGTTGAGGACTGACTGCTGGCCTTGCGGTTATCAGTCTGAAGCATAACCCAAAGAGCCCCGGGACTCCTCTACTGCTATCTACAGATCGATTTATTTGTATGTGTAGATTTATTTCTATATGTGTATCTGTGTTTATCTACATATAGTAAGATATTTTATTCAATTCCATGAAGTATTTTAAATAGTTTAATTCTCTAATGTGTAGAGCTTAAACATTTTAATATTTTTCTCCTGCAAAAATACAAGCATTAACATTGCTTCTAAATATGATTTGGCTATATAGTTTAGGTCTTTATGATTTCATTATTTAATTTTGTTAATAGTTTCTGATGATCTTTGCTACTAGTACAGAAAGTGTCAACATTTTTGTCAACTTGTTTTAGTTGTTATTTTCTTTTATTTGTGATGGTGCTTATTTCTCAGAAAGTCTGGTTCATTTACAAATTAATCTTGAAAAAATGTGTTGTGTGAATGATTACTTAGCTCAATCTATTTTAAATATTATGTGGATTCATAAAAAGTTAGAAAGGAGGATAAATGAAAACGTATTGCCCCTAGAGCTCCAGTTGACGCATGCAGGCACCTGTCTCCATGATCACTGGATGAATGCAGGCAAGTTCTCTCAAGAACTTCTCTCTGTCTTCTTAAGGTGTGTTCTAAAAAAAATAGTGTGCAAACAAAACAGTGACTTTCAAAGGAATCAATTGTATTTTTAGGTACTATCCAATCAGTTCTGAGTTATCAGAATGCGAGCAGAATAATGCACTGCCCTGTCCTGAACAATCCTCAAAGTCGTTCTCATTGAGCCCATTGTTATCGCCACTGGGTCAATTTTCCTCTTTCTTTCTTGCTGATTAGTTTGGCCAGCACGATACACTTCTCCAGGAGCTGATAATTCCTGATAACATGTGCAAAATATGTGGCAGGACATCCTGCCATGTTCTCTTCCAAGGAACATTCTGACTGGTAATTTCAACATTATGACCGGTTATTTGTGACAACACCGCTATTAAGATACGTCAATTCTTCTCTAGTCACCCTTATCCATTGTCCTGCTCTCACTTGCATGTGATGCAATTGAAAATGCCATTGTTTGGATCACGTGCTCCTTATTTCCCAACGTGGCATCTTTGTTCTTAAACACTTAAAAGAGGGTTTTTCAGCAGATCTGGCCAATGAAATATACCCTTTGATTTCTTGGCTGCTTTTCTTGACTGCTGCTTCCCACGAGCTTTGATTGTGGATCCAGGTAGAATGTAAAGTTTGATGATTTTTGTGTTTTTTTTATCAAGTTGAGCTTGCCATCGCACTGCATTCTGTATTTCACCAATTAATAATGAGTACGTTTTCCATCTGTATTTCACCAATTAATAATGAATCAGTCTTTCTCCATCCAAGAGATTTTTTCTTTCTTGTTCATATTGCTTCGTTTTCCCATTTATTTTTCAGCATATGTATTGAATATGTATGGTGTAAAGATACAACTCAGATGCACATCTTTCTGATCTTAAACACGCATTATACTCTTCTTCTGAAAGAATGATGGCCTCTTGGTCTACTTACAAGTTTATGATTAGCAACATTATGAAATTCCCATTCTATCCAATGCTATCCACATGTTGCTATGATACTGGTAAATATTTTTGTGTAGTCTATAAAACACAAGTAAACATATTTCTGGTAGCCTCTACTTCTGCCAAAATCTATAGATATTTGTGTTAATAGTCCGTATTCCATATCTTTTTCTGATTCTGATTTGAATTTCTGGTAGCTCCTTGTCAATGAACTGCTGCAACCTTTAAAAAAACTACAACTCTCTTCAGCAAAATTTCCCTTGCTTATGATGATTCCTGTATTTTTTATAATTTCACCTCGATTAGATTGATTAGGTTACCAATTTTGCAATGAGCACAAATATGAGTATCTTCCAGTTGGTTGACCATGTGACTATCGTCCAAATACCTTGGCATAGATGCATGATCGCTTCTCGGGTGTCGCATCCGCTCGTTGAAGCAGTTCAATGGATAGTCCATCAATTCCTGGGGCTTGCTCCTCGCCAATGCCATCAGTTCAGCTTGAATTTCTTTCAGTACATTTCCAAAGTGTAATTTTGATATTTTCCTCAAAGAATGCAGGAAGTTCATGAAGTCTCATCATGAAGACGTTTTAAGAAAATTGGACACTGCATTAGTGAGAGAGAAGAGTCGTAAGCTTTGGATGAGGATTCTTTTCCCTCTCATGACAGTGCAGCTCCTTATTCTTCCAAGGCAGCAAACATTTAAAATCAATATGTATTATACTTCCCTAGAATTGTATAGATATATATATTTTAGATATTTTTCTAACACAGACATGGCTGTACTTTCAGATCTTGAAATCTTTTTGACAATGAAAAGTATTATATCCTTTACTTTTTCAATACTTCTAAAATATGATTCTTAGGCCTAAAATGATTGCTAGAAATGAACATTACTGGCACCTCTTTTATTCCTATGAAATCAAAATCTATGTCTGGATTACAAGTCATTATCATTATTCACATTCCTAATTAATTTCCATACCAAATACAGTTGGGAATTGTGAGTCTATATTTCCTCCTCATTTCTGACAGCTGATTCCTTATGAAAACCCTAACATTTAAATCGTCAAAGAAACATTAAATACACTTGATGCAATAGTCAAAATGGTTTTAGTTCGACAACAAAATCAAGAATTCAAGATCTGAAAAGCTTGATGTTGAGTGAACCAAAGTTTAAGTTCCATCTTGGTTCATCTGCTTCTAGTGTCCTTGTTCTTAATCATTGAATGTATGGTCTCCTCGATGGACAGAAGCAGGGGAACTGGGTATTAAAACTGCTTAGTGAACTATGACCCTTTTCAAGTCTATCTGACATTAAGAACCAGAGACTCAGAACTATAAAATCTGGGTCGTGAAGTGTGTGTTTAATTAAAATAAAATAATTGTCTTTGTTCTGTCTTCCACATTTCATAATGAAGCGGAAATTCATATCATAATGTGTTTTACTGGTTGCTCTGGTCTAATACATGCACTGATGTCGCTGCTTGTTTAGTGATTACACAGTGGGCTGCCGACCACAAGATCCACGATTGGAAGTGCCCAGCTCCTGCACTGGTAAATGCTGAAGGTTTCTAGTCTCTCAGTGACTTCCAGTCTATGAAGCCCCACGGGTGGTTCTGCTCAGTCCTGTCGGGTTGCTGTGAGCTGGACTTGACTCAGTGACTGTGAACTTGGCTTCTTCCTTCCTTTGTTTACATTGGCTTATTATTTATTTAGTTATTTTAGCTTAACTGTCTATTATAAATATCACATGTCAGATTGACTTCTTATGATTTTCACACACCCAAAACCCACCTACACAAAGAAAAATTCATGCTTTTCTTAATACTTACTGATCGGTTGGATGGATATACTGTTTTCAGTATAATTTTACAATTTTTCTTCAGATATTCAGGTGTAATTTGGATCACTCCAAATATATTTGACTGGTAATTTTTGCTAATAATACTCTTGGACTACTGCCTCTTTATTTTTAAGCTTTTATAGCTTCTTCTATAGGAAATATGTAAGGATAGATTCCAACAGCCCACACATAATGCTTCCATCGTTATGCATAAATATATCATTTCTGATCCTAGAAATTGTGTATTTTAGCTTTTTAGACTGTCAGCAAATAATAGAGTTAATAATTAATTTTTGTTCTATGGAGGATAGAAATTAGAACTGAATATATGGGGGGAGGGCTTAATTGTTTAAATAATACATTTTTACTTCAAACAAAATTTACTTTTGACAATAAAAAGAGAGTAACTACTTATAATTTGCAGGTAATCAAAGCAGCATGCCAAGGGGGGTGGGGGGAGCACAAGTTAAATATTTGAAATATAGTATTAGCTGGAGCAGATTTTGTTTCTGGAATAAAATAGTTTCACCATTCCAGAAAAGTTAACCAAATCGATTGCTGAGGTGCCCTCTTTATATGGAAAGCACAATTATTTACCTGTTCAATAATTAAGAAATATTCTCTATACTACTAAATCTTTCAAAAATATAGATGCTTGCATATGGAGAGTCTGTTCCTTTTCTATGTAAATCTTAACTACTACAAATAAAAGGAATATTCCACACATTAACATTTATCTACACCTCATACTGGTTTATTGCTATTACTTTTTTCTGAGTAGTGTGGCAAATGATGTAAAATAAGCATATAAACCCATAGTATTCTGAGAAGAGAATTTCGGCCACATTCGGCCTAATTTAATAGTCTGAGGATTCTGTTTGATCAGAAAGCTATACGCCACGATCAAAAATCATAGATCAAGTTTGCTTGTAATCAGAAAACAAACAAATGAAATTGTGGATGCACTATGGTGCAGTTTATAGTCAGCCTGATGCATGGTAAAATTCCCTGTAGATCTGTGCCGGGTTCATGGTGCCAGAGACGGACGGTTGATCCGATGGTGTTCCAGGGACTGTCACGTGCACAGCATGGCCTGGTCCTGTGGCAGGTGGGCCTGGGTTCAAGCTTGCCCAGTCTTGCAGTGCTTCCCCTACATTGACGTGGCCAGCGTGATTGATGGTATATGCTGGCAAACACTGACTTCTGCCTCCCACCCCTCAGCTCTTTCCTTTGGTCACTCGCATTTGTTTTATTAAGCAGGGTCTACAAATCCCTCTTGTTAGTGGTTGTTATGCCTGCCTCATGGTGTTCACATTGGCACACAATTCCAATAGCCCACACATAGTGTTGGCCCAGTTTTATGGCAGGGAAGAAGCCATGGGACGACAGCAAGCAGGCCGTAGCCACCTGCAAGGCCTCTTTGGTACAGGGCATGCAGGCTAGCTCACCTGCTAGGCTAAATTAAGTCAGTCTTTGAGGGCTGCTTCTGGGGCAGAAAGAGTGATTTTTCAGAGCAAGGAAGGCATCCTCTGGGCAGAGCAACAGCTTTGCAACTTGAGATTAAACTGATTTAATCTCAAATTGAGGATCTATCTACTTCTTGGACCAAAGCTCCATGGCAACGGGCACCCAAACAACCACAAAAGGTTTACTATTTGGTACAAAAAAGTTGGATACAGTGATATGATAAGAAAGAAATTGGTGTAGTGCGCTCATTAAAATGCCTTATGGGCTATGCATAAACATAGAACACTTGAGTTATATGCCTAAAAACACAGTATACATTTTATGCTTCTCGCTGAACTTGAAAACTTGAGTTCCATTAAAATGTAGTATTTTCAAGATCTGTGATTATCTATTTATACATGTTAATGTTTTCTTTTTAAAGCCTTATATATTTTATATAAGTGAACTGAAGATCAAAAGCCAACCTGTTTTCTCCTCTCTCTGGTACTTTTTCACTGCACAGGCCCCTGCCTCTGTCGTAGCTCAAGCCACGCTCTTCTCCAGCTTGCCCATTTAATCTCAGGAAGACAAAAATGAAAAGCCAACTAAAGCTTTGCTTTTAGAAAATATGCTAACAGAAAGTTGTCCTCTTACTGGAAATGCCTTTCGATCATGCTACTTAGTTTAATACATGACAGCAGGAATCTAGTTTTGTTATTTAACGGATACAAAAAAAAACCCCACCAAAACATTTCATAACTCCATTTCTTCAATTTCATTTTAACCATGTTAAGAACTTTTGTAAATTATGACACTCCTAAAGGAAACAAAGGAAATTACATATCCCATTCTTTGTAGATGGTGCTATTTATACATAAAAGAATATGGGATCTTTACTGCAGGTGTAAACTCGTATGAATTTTCAACTTGGCATCATGGTGAGCTATCTTAGTAACAACTGTAAGAAGTTAGATTGGATCTTAATCTTTTCCACTCTTCTGAAGTGAAGATCTATGAAAAATAATGATACTATGATGACACTGCTTTGCCTGGTGCTGCTGCCCCGAATCAGAACTCTAGCTAGAGGCAGCTGTAGGTCTTTTATTGAAAGCCAAAGTAAATTGGGGCAGTTCCCCTAGCAGTATAAATTAGTCAGAACCTTAGAGACATAGGTATATTTTAGGAGCAAAGCACTGAACTCTTTTTCTAAGAATTATGTCACCTTAATTCACTAATTTGGTATGCCTCAGGGTTTGCATGTATTTTAAAGATACTGTAATGAAGCGTGTGAGTATTCATTTAAACACAGAAGTCCCTGAAGAATAAAAGGCCTGCCTAATTCACTGAAAATGCCATCATTCTCAGAATGATTCCGAGAGTAATGCAAACCCCGACTAGCTAGGTTAGATAAGTTATTAGGAGCAGATGGATGAAAATGGGTAAAATGTGCTAAAGAAATTACATAAAATTAGGTCATCTTCAAAGGGACTCATAAAAATGTATAGTTTACCAACTGAAGAACCATAAGCAGTTTTTCCCCCTTGATATATTTCATTCTGTCCTCTCCAGTGCAAATTGACCCAGAGCCATAATTTCAATGTGCTCAGACTTTATGCACGTTCGAGTCACAAGTGTGTGAACACCATATCTTACTCTGGTCCTACTTTTTCTTTAAACATCTTGAGCCAGCTGAGAGGGGTTGGCTGTATGATTGGTCTTCAATTCACATAAGACCTTCTAGTATTTTCATTAGCCTTGCAGCTTTCAATGATGCCAATCATTAATTGCTTGGACAATTTTCTCTGAGGATCATCTGATTGTTGACTGTGCCATGGTTAATTGCAACTAATAAGATTCAATATTTATCTGCCATCTTGTTCTTTAAGAACTTTTTGTTTCACTTTTACATTAATACGTCTCTCTTGCCTCTTGCTATTGTTGCAATTGCAGGTGTTCAAGCATTTGTCTTGTTGTATTTGGGATGCTTGATGAACTTCATGGCAATATTGTTATAAAACAAAATTAAATAGAATGATAATGAATCTTAAAGAATCTTGTGATCTAGGAAATTGGAAATTGATGTCTAAGAAGTCAAGGCATATGCTATTCTATAGTAGATTTTTTATATAGAAAATACAGGACAGTCCATATTTAAGCCAGTAATATAGGCATTCATTATGACTATCAAGACATGCATATTAAAGGTTAGATGTGGACTACTATCTAGGTGGCTGTACAATAACGTTGCATACTAGAGGTATGAAACACACACATTGTCTGTAGCAAACTGTTTCATTTCCTCCTGTCAAATTTTCTGAATTCTAGTATTGCCATATGGAACAAAGAATGTATGTTGACTGTTACCCAAATGGACATCACGCAACACAGTGTTGTGTATGCTTTCAATTGTTGAATATAAATGTTATACAAAACCAATAAAGTGTTTATCAAGTAGGACAATTTCCTTTATATCCTGTATTATTAGTGTAAATCTTCAATGCCATCTAGTTTGTTTTGACACAAAGTGACCTTATATAAAATATAAATAATGAAATACTGTTTGCCTCTGCACCATCCATCCTTAATTCTTTTTTCTTTGTTTGATATTTCTGCATTGCAATCACTGTGTCAGTCTCACTAAAAGCATCCTCTTTATTGCCTACACTGCACCAAACATGATGTAACTTTCCAAGAACTGGTTCCTCCTAAGAACATGCTCAAAGTATTTGAGGGGAGTCTAACCCCACTAAGGGTCATTTTGGCTGCAATTCCTTCAGAATAGCTGTGTTCATTCTTTTGTAAGTCTATTTATACTCAATATTTTTTGCAAACACCATAATGAAAATATACCAACAGTTCTTTGGTCTATATTTATTTTACAGCTTTAAAAGAACATAAGAAAGTAGAAAATACTGTGGCTTGGGACAGGTACATCGTAATCCTCAAAGACATTTTTTTAAATCATTTTTTGGGGGGCTCATACAAGTCATCACAATCGATACATACATCAATTGTATCAAGCACAGTTGTACATTCGTTGCCCTCTTCATTGTTAAAAAGTCCTCAAAGTCTTATATATACTTATTAGAACATCAAGGAGGTCTTTTGCAATAGATTTTCCCAATATATCATATGTTTTCTTAAATGTTGCTTCTACGGTTGTTGATATTAGAACCAAGAAAATGATCCTGGGCAACTTTCATAGTTTCTTCATAATTCATGATGCCGTTTATTAGCCCAGATGTGGGGATTTTTGTGTACATTATATAAAGGTCTAAATGCTTCAAGTCCTCTTCAGTTTCCATCTGCAAGCTTGTCTCAACTGTATAACACATCTTAATGAAGGTTCTCCAATCCTAACGGTGCATCGTTCTTCACATAGCCTACTTTCTCAGATCATCTGCTCAGTGTATAGATTGAATAAATATAGTGAAAGAACACAACTTTCAAGTACACCTTTCCTGTGTTTCAAAGGTACACTTATCACTGTACTCTGAGTAACTCTTTCTATGTGCCTGATCCACATGAAAACACATTTTCTGGCTTTCCTGTTCTTTGTAGTGTAATCCATAAGTTTTCATAATCCACACAGTTGAATGCCTTAGGATAGGCAATACAATACAGGTGAACATCTTTCTGGTGTTCTCTGCTTTCAGTGCAGATGCATATGGCATCCATATTGACGTCCCATATCCTATGTCATTTTGTGGATCCAGTTTAAATTCCCGGTGATTCTCTGGTGATGTACAGAAACTCTGTATCTTGTTAAAATTAAAAATTGAAGTTAGGGAGAGAAATCAGTTTGGAATGAAACACCATCTCTGTGTTCCTATACTTGAGAGAGAAACAATATCAAATTGTTCTTTGGAAGAAGAAAACAAAACTACCTCCACAATGTTTTCCTTAGGCTCCCTTTTCTCCCTGTCTAACTGCTTCCACAAAGGAATATGTATATTTAATCCTGCATGACACCTTTACAACTGTCCACGTTTAACTGCAATCAAATGCAATTTTATATTACACCCCTGTTAATTTGAAACCTAGAAAAAGATGTGTAATAATCAAGTGGTATGGATTTGGGCATTAAACAGCTCTGTACTAAAACTTCAGTCTGCATTTTATTATTGTGAAATCCTAGATAATTTTACTTTATTAAAGTATGGGTATTATATATATGCATGGAAAAGTAGATTTTTAAAACTTTAATTAGTAAGTCTTGGAAACAAAGTACTGTGTTCTAAGTCTGGCTATGGGTGCATATTTAATAAAAAGAAAAAAATGTTGCCCTACTCTCTTTACTTAAGTTCACATCTGTCCCTACATAGTAAATAGTGAATAGATTTTTCCCTGCAGGCTAATAAATATTCTTTAGTGAGACTTCAAACTGATTTATATTTCTTTAGGCATTGATAGTTTTATTTTACATTGTGGTACACTATAGATACTGACTCAGCATTCCCACCAAACTGCCCCTCCTTTCTGTCACTTGAGATCGAGCTCCTTCTCTGCCTTAATGACCCTTTAATCGATCACTAGTTTACCACATAAAATAGTTAGAATAAGGGGTATCCTTAGCCTTCTTTTCCTAAAATGTATTTCAATCACTTATTATGCAAGTCAAAGGCTACCCTTTTCCCAGATTGCCAGTAGGATCAAAAAGCAACAGTTGGTCAGTTTTAACTTATAACATGATTTAAGGTTATATTTTATTAAATCCATCAAAGGAAAGACTTTTCTTGAAGATGAAAGGAAGGGGGGAGCTATACTTCCTAATTTGTTTTAGGCATGCAGGCAAGGCAGTGGCTAGTTGTGAAGTATGAAATATTGCTCTTCCAAAGCTCTGTGACCTGGTACGACAAGGTATACTGCTAAGCCCATGAATAAAGAGAACCGCTACCAAGCCAAATTGAAGGGGACTGACCACCAATCCTAATCCTCCAGAAATCATAGCAGATGGTGTGAAGTCTAGTACTGGCCGCAACAGCTGGCCTAGTATAAAAGATACTGTGGATGATGTCGTTACTGTCACAGAAGATGACATTAAGATGAAGCCGCACTCTCACTCCCTCGCCCACCCAAAGTAAATCAAATAGAGCAATTTATTAGGCAAAATAACCTTCCTTGGATAGGAATAGCATTTGCTTTCCTGGGGACTCGGTAAGTATCTTAATTGCATCAGGGGGTACACGAGATATATTTAGAAAACAGTCTCCAAAGAAGTTGAGTTGAGATGAAAGAAAAAGCCTTCTCTTCGCTGCCAAACATTTACAGTAACAAAAAAATTTACAAAAGTAAAAAAACCTGCCTATATATCTTCAACTGGCTTTTGTGAGTGAACCAACGAGATCCGTTTCCTTCTCCCATTTCACTAATTCCTCCTCTCTTCCGTGCCAAGAGCATGCAGCCTCCAGTCCTCCAAGAGAAGTTAGTTGTACTTTTGACGCTGTGCTCAAGATGGTTCAGCGTCTACGGTTCCCAGCATGGAGTTGAGGGCATAACCTCCTGTTGGGGACACAACCAATGGTCGAGTGTATCTAACTTGGTGAAAGAAGAGTGTCACACCAATGGACTGACCAATTACACAATAAACCCTGATATTCTGATTCTTAAAAGCCATTAAATAATATAAATTCTGTTAGTAGACAAAGGTCAGGCTATGTCCACATAATGAAATCACTTGAATCTTTGGAATGTGAAAATGCATGTAAACCAGTTATTTGAATCCATTTAAAAATGTCAAGATTTTTTTTGATTAATGGATTTTCACCAATAGAGACACAGGAAGGCAATAGTCAGAATGAGCTAATCTTGGAATATTTTCCTACCTAGTTTAATGTATTAGTTAGTTGTAGATATTATTAATATTATTATAATATATTATTAAACATTAACAGAATTTGGAAGGTAATGAATAGTGGATATGGTTAACTTTATATCATATATTCCTGGTCCTTCTCCAAATAATATGGTGGTCATACTTCATATACATAATTCATTATTTAAAATTAATTAAGGTAGTAGAGAGCTATTACCAAACCTTGACCCTAACTGACAGACTCAAAGGAAGTGTTTCATTATGGCAGGCAAATATTAAGCTAAGTTCAATGGGCAACAATATGAAGAGTATATAAATTATTTGAAAAATAAAATGTTTCTCTAAATTGTTTAACAACCATTCTAGAAGGCAATTTTTAACCAAGTTAATTTTAGAAACAAAATTTTATGTAACCACACTATTTGGACAGTGAAAAATGTATACATGTATAAACTGATATTATAAAATAGAAAATGTTCAGCCTAATTTATTTTTATTAATATAATTATATTATTTACATAAACCAGCTCCTTCTCTGTGTTAAGAGCCAATATTTATGACAGGCTAACTGCAATCCTTCAAGAAGGAGAGTAGAGCATGAAAATAAATTTTTGAATAGAAATTGCTTTAAACTAAATGGACAGTACAAAATAATTTGTCAATTATAGGAATCATGTGAGCATAAATTTAAAGGAAAAGTATATTATCTTAGAAATAAACATAATATCTCCTGAATAGTAAAATAATAGTATCACAATGTGTGTGTGCATATATATATATGTATTTATTTATATAGATAGATATATATTTATATATATATACACACATCATGTATATGTACAGAATATACAGGGAACTTAATTTAGAAACTAATTTTGAACAAGTGGAAATTGTTTTAATCCTACAACAACTAAAATTACTAAATAGATGAAACACTTTCAATTATATTATTTTGTATATAAAACTATATGTATTTTGAAAAATAAATCCATTTGGAATATTCTTAGTGCCTATAAATAAATGGATGCAGGGACTGAATCATTAAGATACCAATATTGCTATATATATTTTTTAAATTTGGCACATTATAAAAATATTTTTATTGAGATAATTTATAGTGTAAATCTAATTCTGGTTGATTCAGAACTGTGTGTGTATGTGAGGTGGGAGCAAATTACTAAGAATAAAATAAGGGACATAAATCTCTACCAATATATATGTTTATTAATTTTAATACAATTTCTGATTTCTACTCTAATATTTTGATAAACCTAGCAAAGAAGATGTCTTACAATAGAAAGATAAATAAAGTGTATCGCACTGATTTGATGAAATATTATTCAATTTCAAGAAGACATAAGGTATCAAGCTTTGGGAAGACAGATGAATTTCAATTGCATATCACTAAGTAAAAGAAGCTAGTCTGAATATGACACTGAGTTAGTTTATTGTGCCAACCTGGCCAATAAACACACGTGGTATTAATTGAAGGGAGGAGGGATAAATGGCTTGGTGAGCCTCGCCTTTTGAGTTCTGGGGTCTCTTACTTTCTGATGGTCACACCAGGGTGAAGCTGCCTTAGCAGGTCCATGCTTCAGCTTGCAAGGCTGACTTCCTACAAGATGTCCCCAAGGTGAAGCCACATGGACCTACCCCAATGCAGCCCTGGGTGCTGGAGCACCCATGTGGAGACCCCTGGCAGCGCTGAGATGCTTACACATTCACTGACTTGGCTTTCCTCCTGCAGTCAGCATCGTAATGTCTGCTTTGTGAGATGGAGGAGGACTTTGTGGATTGTAGTTGGACATATGGGTTAATGGGTTAATGTTGGACTTGTGGGCTTGGGCAGCACTGGGTTGGGATGTTTTCCTGATGTGCTCTTAACCTTTATATGAAACTCTCTCTTACACATGAGTTGCTGTGGATTTGTTTCTCTAAAGTACCCAGACTAATACAGACACCCATGGAATGAAGCCTTTAAGAGGAAATTCTACAGACATAAACAATGGTAACAAGAAGAATGTTTGCATTTGTTTGTGAAACAATGCCAAACACATAAAAGACTGGACTTTATTTTAGGGTACCTAAGTTATTCAGTATGTTACTGTAATTGCAGATACATGGCATTATGCATTTTTCAAATCCATGGAGATGTAGGATATAAGGAGTGACTATAAAATAAGCAAATAAAATAAGCATTAGATGGTAGGAGATATCAGGAAGTCCTGACTATAGGACAAAACACTATCTTTGTGAAGTAATCTCTTTATAGGCAGTGGAAGGAAGAGGTGCTGATCTAAGGGGGAAAATGGAGTAATGGTAAAAGAAAAATGTACATAAATACTCAATTTTACTTGCTATAGAAAAAGATGCGAGGCTGTGTCTGATCCCTAGCTTCACAAAGGAAAAAAAGAATCACACTCAACATCAGTCCCTGACTAATGCCATAACTTGGAGGTCAGCCATACCTCCCACTTCCAAGCTTCTCCATCATCACCTCCCACAGATGCAGTCTATTTGATGTCTGTGTATCCATCTGTGTGTACTCAAATTTTGGGTCGTCGAAGAGCAGTATTTGCTATAACTTCATTATTTTTGTAAAATTCTATCATCTGTTCTCCAGCTTCATTTCTATCACCAAGCTCTTGTTTCCCATCTCTTCCTTCTTTGTTTCCAAATTTTGCATTCCATTTGCCAATAATTATGAATTCATCTTGCTTGCATGTTTGATCAGTTTCAGACTGAAGTCTTGGTAGAATTCACCAACTTATTCACTAGCTTTTGTGTGTGTCAGGGTTGTATCCTCTCGTGAAATGTATTGTCTGTTTCTGAGCTGTGATCAAAGAAGCTGGATTATATGAAGAAGAGTGCAGCATCGGGACTGGAGGAAGGCTTATGAACAACCTGCGATATGCAGACGACACAACCTTTCTCGCTGACTGTGAGGATGACTTGAGGCATTTGCTGATGAAGAACACAGATCACAACTTCAGAATGGATTATAAATCCCAGTAAATTATATGATTTTCTGAATCAAAAAGGCCAATGCCAGTCCATTTCAGCTCACTGACACCTAGAAAATCAATCTTTATGCGTTCCCTTTTATTTTTGATGATTTCCAAATTTGTTAGTTTAATATTTTGCACATTCTAAGTTGCAATCATTAGTAGATTTTTGCAACTGTTTCCTCTCCTTGCTTTGGCTCGTGCCCCATCAGAAAATGATGATCACGAAGGCTCCACTCCCACAGGCTTCATCCCACTCACATAGGCACGACTGACTCCATTCCGAGAAAGCAGCTCCTCTTTAGTCACATTTCAAGGGCCCGTCCTCTGGCACTGCCCTGAACAGTTAGGCTTTCCGGATACGACCATGGTCCGAAGCTATGTATGAAGTTTCAGAAGCTCCTTCCTCCGAAGTGGTGAGTCGAGTTCTTCTTCATTGTCTGCTCTTAGTCTGGAAGGTCCACTGAAACCTGTTCACTTTGGGTGACCCTGCTGCCGTTTGAAAGACCAGTGATACTGTCTGTAAATTAAGGGTGCCGATTTAGAGAAACAATATTGAGAGAATCATGCATTTATTATGCATGAATCTGAATACAAAAGTTTTGACATACTGTGGTAGAAATAACATGTTTAATTTAGGCTTTGGGCTTCAGGTGCTTTTGAGTCATTTGAAAATGTACAGCTTAGCGGAAAATGCAGTGAATATCCTTTATTCCAGAACTAAGTTGGACTATCCCTTAAGTAATTTATAGAAGGGTTTCCATCAATCAGAGGATTATGTTAAAATCTATCTTTGCCTATCCCTGTTATATAGGTATTTTATTTCAGTTTTTAACTTTTTATTCATGAATGGTGAAGGCTTACAGAGGAGATCAAATTTATGCACATTTTGTTTCATTTCAATCTTTGTAGTACACTCAACTTTTTGCACTTCCCCCATGCTTTTCCTATTTTCATCCTCCTTCTTTCCCAGTCCTGCTGAATGGTATCCTTAGGTAACCGCTAACGTTTTCCCTCTTAATTGGTGCATTATACTAAGGTTTTCTTACCTCCCTAGCATTCTCTCTATCTGCCTTTATCTTACTTACCTCTACCACATAGCCATCATTACAGTGAGTTTTGTGTTGCTGTGGTGTTGGGCACTATGTCACCAGTATTTCAAAAACCGGCAGCATCACCATATGTATACCCATTCCTAAGAGAATGCTCAACTCTAGAACAATATCATTAATATATGAAAATAAATGTTTGTTGAAGAAAATCCAACAAAGGTTGAAGCAGTACACAGATAAGGAGCTCACAGAGGTTTGGACTCAATTTAAAAAGGATGTGGAACAAGGGATACCATCGCTGGTATAAGAAAGCGCTTGACTGAAAGCAGGGAATACCGGAAACATGTTTACTAATGTTGGATTGACGATGCCAAGACATTTGACTATGCGAATTAAATTAAGGATTGCCTTGAGAAGAACGAGAACTCCAGAATATTTAGTTGTGCTCCTTTGGAACTTGAACATGGCTTAAGAGGTAGGTATGCAAGGGGAGTATACTTGAAGGCTTAAAACCAGGACAGGTATACCTCAGGTTTGCATCCTCTCACCACACATATTCAATTGAAACTGGCTTATATGAAGAAGAAGATACCACCAAGATTGGAGGAAGGTTATTAACATCCTGTAATAAGCAGATATGCAAAAATATCTCATACCTATAGGCTGTATAAAGTCATGTTTTTAATCAGGAATTTTTTTTTTTTTTTTTTTTTAGGAATCTAAATTTCACAGAATTAAGCGAAAACAAGTTACGGGATGAAAACCCCTATGACTGAGACCAGTGAAATCTAAATGGTGGGCTGTAAGATTAGTTCATAAAATTGATATGTGTAAATTGCATATCATTCTAAGATATAAATAATGCTTTAAGTTGTCCGTTATTGTGGGGTACCACCCCCCACAATTGGATGGGGTCCAAGGGGCAGTTGTGTAATTGAGGGGTAAAATGGAAGAGACATCAGACAAGATAAAGCATGCAAGTGCTCACCTCCGGCACCATCATGACTTCAGAGTCAGATCCACACAGGGAGAGCGAATGTATTGCCAACCAAGGCTTATATACACTCTGGGGCCATGAAAGGCCACCTCATTACAGCTAAACACATATGTAACCAAGTGGGACCCTAAAGGTCCCTGAGTACATTGGAGAAGTAACTTAACACCAGGGTTAGGGGCAGGTAAGGGGGAGTGGCTGTCTTCAGAGGTTAGAAGAGCAATAGCCTATATTTGCTCCTAAGGTTAAAGCTGCCGGCTACATAGCAATCAGCCATGTGCCCGTAAGAGGTAACTTTAAGGTGGCACCATTACGAGAGGATATAGTGGGGAACAATATTATTTATTAGAATGTGATTGGGACTCACCTCCAACTCACAAGGATGGAGGCCTCCCTCCACCCCAGAAACCCAGGCTGCCAGCCTTCTTAATGCATGAGATGAAAGGATTCACCTGTGCATACTCTCTTCCTGTTCTGTTTCTCACACATTGTACATTATATATAACAAAATATATAAAATTCTTCATATTATATTATAAAAACACTAATTTAACCATCAGAATATAAGCAAAACTTGGGAAAAATTTTTAGAACCTCGCATGTGTCCTTCCTTGATCTCCTTAAATTGAAACTATTGCTATGACTATATTAGAGATTTATTAGTATTATTATTTCTATTATTACACTTTATCACCTGAATCTTAACCTTCTATGTTATGTGGTGGAGTGAAATTCCTTAATATAGCTCTTCTACTGAAATCTTTGTAACTCCCATCAAATGATTGGGTGGAACATCTCAAATAGGGCATGTGTAAGGAACACAAATAGAGGGAATTAGTCAGTTTTCATTACCACCCTCCTGGCTAAAAATATTAGGCATCCTTGAAACAGTAGGAAAGGAAAAAAAAACTGCCAGTATCATTTTGGAAGAGCGTATTCAAGATACCTGTCTGAAGTGAAAGAGACCACTGAGACAAGATGTGCCCACGAGTATGGAAATTCAGAGGAACAGTACAGAGACTATGAAGTGCCTTCTCCTCAAGGACCTACAGAGGCAAAGGCCACGACATCATGAGATTGAGAAACTGCACGTGAGAGATGACTACCACATACATGGCTGCGAGACTGAGGAGACCAAAGACTGTCTTTATAGTTTGGTGACCCTGACTTACATGGTAACCTATTAATTTCCTTAATAAATCCCCTTAACCATCAGTATTGCCTGTGAGTTCTATGTGGCCATTGCAACAAATTATAGAACCCAGCAAAACAGAGTGACCAGGGCAAAATGGTTCATGTCAGAATTGTGGTGAAAGACATGCAGGCATGTCTGATTCTTGCTTCACAGAAACAGGAGAGCCACAGGAGATATAGCTACCCTATGCTGGTTATTGCAATTTAAGTCAGAGATGGAATTTTTTTACAATGACCCCAGGATGGTAGGACAGGACTTCTTGTCTACACAATGACAGAGGCCTAAAACCATGTGCATATGAATTGGATAGTTTAGATAAGGAAGGGTTGCATTTGAGTGTTTTAAAAAGGATTGTGTGTAGAAGTACTTGCTTAGCTGGCTGCATTAGGATTATACTGATTTATACTACCGACTGTTATGAACAAATTGTGTGATAGAAAATCTTGTAAGCTTGTTTTCAGTGTTTACAATTAGATTTCTTTTTAAGGGGAAGCTAGAAATTTCCAGAAAGGAGAGCGCTTTTGTTTTAAGCCAAAATAGTAAGGTTTGGGAGGAAAACAAAACAAAATAAAACAAAACACCAAGCCATACCCTGATCCTTGAGGGTCAATAAATTTGCATTTGAAAAGACATCTAGAATTACTGAGAGAAAAGGGGTGAAACAAAATGATTGTTTGACATTTTAAACTTGAAGTAGAAGGCGCTTGCTTGTAGACACTGCTTGAAATTTATAAAGGGACCCAGGGAGGAGACTGGTAAACTCGTGATGTATGATCATCAGTTGGGCTGAGTTTGGATATATTCTACTGATGCCTGTTGACCTGGTCCACAGGCACTGGAAAGGTGAAAAAAGGAAGGACTATCTGATCTAAAATGTAAGGAGTTATGCAGACACTCAGCCTCTGGGCTGTTAAAAGTATGTGAAGGGGCCAGATTGTCTGATGGGTGCCCATTTGACCTAGCAATGATGACTAGGGCTAAGATGAAAAGAATCCTACCAGATGAAGAATATGTTGACACTACGAACTGGTATAATTTGCCACATTCTGATGGATTTCCATGCACTTCACCTTGCTTGTGGTTGAAGATTCTCAAACTTCTGACTAGAAGGAAGACTTTTCAGATCAAAGAACTTTCATGTTTTTTGGAGTACTGAGTACTTAGAGTGTATGATTTAAAAACTGGATATCTAAACCAAGGGGAGAAAAGGAAATTAAGTTACAGGCTTACAAATTGTCATGGGTGTATTTAGTCTTAAAATAAATGAAAGAAAGGAGAATCCCCCTTGAATCATTATTATCTTTTACTGAATGGTCTGAATAAAAGAGGATAGGTGAAGATTTGATCATATATGATTCTCAAGTGTGATGGTCAACAAAGTCATCAGTGTATGTGAAATTGTCATTATAGAAGACATAACTGAAGGTAGAGGAAGTTAATTTTTCACGTATGAGAAGGTAGCCCATGTTGGGGCAAACTATCCTAATATGGCTCTTCTACCAAAGTCTCTTTAACTGCTACCAAATGATAAGCAAAGAAGACTCAACACATTCACACTATAATACTGGCAAACACTCAGAGAAGCAGTGTAAAGACTATGGGTACTTTATAATACTGGCAAACACTCAGAGAAGCAGTGAAAAGACTATGGGTACTTTCTTTTTATCTGGCCTA
>NW_022106084.1:3187914-3189018 GCF_000313985.2 Echinops telfairi
TATGGAGAAGAATGTGTCAGGATTGGAGGAAGGTTCATGAACAATCGGCTACATGCAAATGTCACAATCTTGCTTGCTGAAAGTGAGGAAGACTTAAAACACTTGCTAATGTAGATTAAGAATTGCAGCCTCAATATAGATTACAATTCAATGTAAAAAAATAAAAAATCCTTACAACTGTACCAATGGGTAGCATTATGATGAATGGATTACACATTGAAGTTCTTACAGATTTCATCCTGCTTGATTCCATAATCAATACTAAAGAAAGCACGAATCAAGAAATCAAACTATACTGACTCTCAGCCTTTTGGGTAAGATCCAGTGTGAAGAAATCAAACTACGCTGCACATTGAATAAATCTGCTGCATAGACCTCTTTAAGGTGTTAAAAAGCAAAAGTGCTACTTTGAAAACGGAGGTATTCCTGTCCCACAAGATGTTACTTCAGTGACCTCATATGCATGAGAAAGATGGATATTGAATTAAAATAAAGAATCAATGCATTTGAATTATGGTGCTAGCAAAGAATATTGAAAGTACCATGCTGTCAAAGAACAAGCAAATTTGTTCTAGAGGTACTACAAACAGCTCCTTAGTGGCAAAGATGAATTAGACTTCATCTCATGTTCTTTGATATTTTACAAGAGAGACCAGACCATGGAGAAGACCAGGGTTATGCTTGGTAAACTAGAGAAGCAGCAACAAACAGGAAAAACTTCAAGATGCAATGAAACAGTGACTGCAAGAATGGTTCAACACCATGGTCCTCAAACTTAAGAACAATGTGAGAATGAGCAGAACCAGGCTATGTTTCTTTCTATTGTATACAGGGTCACTATGAGTTGAAACTGACTTAGTCATACCTAAGGCCAACAACAGCTGCACTTTAAAGCCACTGCTTTGATTGTACTTAATTTTTCTTCTGTGAAGACACCCTAAGGAGACTAATATTTCTTAGAGAACTTACATGAAATTATGTTGTGGCATCAGAGATGTGTTTAAACACATTAGGAAAATAAATTCATACATATTTGAATGAACATCTTACTCACCATATTATTTTATCTGTATATGAAGCAAATCCTCAGATAAGCTGGGTTAT
>NW_022106084.1:3190091-3192270 GCF_000313985.2 Echinops telfairi
CAACTTTTCTGTTACCAGTCTATGTTTAACCTAGTACACCATCAGGAATCCTTCTAAAATATAACATAAGCTTTATAAAATAATACATTTAAATAGTATTTTCTAGTATAAACTATTATTAATTTAGAGACAATACTTTCCTTTTTTTTTTTAAACCAGTTAGCTTTCCTCAATTAGTTACCTTCAATCCTAATTTATACCTACGATTCTTAATATTTGTAACATAAGGGTTTTGGTGTCACACTTCTTAACGACATGTTGGGTTTTATTTGAAATCTGCTATACAAAATACTGAGCATGCATTTTATGTCGTCAATCTTCACTGTTCTTATTTGGATTGATCATGTTGTGTCTTGCCAAATGACAGCTGCTACAAATACCGATTTTATCAGTTTTATAATCATGTTGACACTTGTGAAAATGACACATTGAGCCTTATGCTACTTTGTTATTTGGTTTCATCACAAATACTTTTTGTTAATGATTACTTGCTATGACTTCTATGATATCAAGAAAGCCTCAAAAGTACAGAAGTGAAACTCCTATTTTGATAGTAAGAATTTGACAGATAGTATGTGAAATGGAACGATCAAGATGTGACTATTAACCACAAGTATAAAATAAAATTCTGTGGGAACAACAAGAAGGGAATGAAAGGGGTCTCCGAAGGGAGAGGAGTAGCATGAAAAGAGGCTCCTGGCTTTATTATAAACTTGTAGTACTATTTAGTTTTTAAACTAACTACATGCATCATTTTATTACCAAAATGGATTAATTGACATGGTTTAATTATTTTAATGAAAACAAATCAGTTTAATAATTTAAATTTTCTTTTTGTCCCAGACATATCAGGTAAAAAATAAAGATATTAGAATTATCCCATCAAAAGTCTATGAATAGAAAATAATGAAAGCAAAAGCAAACACAGCACAACAAAGACAAACACAACTGGAAAGGAGGCGGGTGAGGCACCAAGAATATAAAAATGAAATGTCCTCTCATAGAACGGTATCACATAATCAGGGTTTGGGGAAGGCAGTGACAATCTTGTGCTCAACATGTTTATATTATAACAAAAATTATATAGAAAAGGTACTGAATGGGAAAATTGAAGATGATTGTCCAACAGCAAAAACTAGGGCTGAGGCAAAGCCCTCTGACTTTATAGGTCTAAGAGCCTTTACTAGCTGGGATGGGGCACCTCTTATTCTGCAAAGAGCCATTTGGATATTTATAGCATTGTTCTAGAGTCATCCAAAATTATCACCTTAGAAATCAGCCTGCTACATTTGGTTGAACTTTTACTTAACTATTAATGTGATGTCTAGGACTGCTGCTCTTTGTTGAAGTTTGGGATGTTAGCTAGTATCTATGACTTCTCTTTTTAAGGCCTATGCCAGATATTACCTATGCCTGCTCCAAATCAATTAATTAAACTGCTGCTGATATTGTTGTTATTGCTATGGTTAGGTGGCATCAAGTCCATTCCGATCCATGGCAAACCATAGCACAACAGGACTACATACCACCCGGTACTGTGCCATACTCACCATTGCTGTCCTTGAGCCTGTTGTTGCAGCCATGGTGTGAACCCGTCTTGTTGAGGTGTGAGGCCTTCCTCTCCTTTGCTGCCCCTCCACTATAGCAAACATGATGTCCTATTAATCAAACTACAGAATTGCATAGAAGGTGTTTGTGTTAGTCTGGGTTGACTACAGAAACAAATCCATAGAAACTCAAATGTGTTTTAAAGAGTTTTAGATAAAGGATAATTGTACATTAAGAAAGCATCCCAGCCCAGTCCAGATCAAGCCCATAAGTCCTATATTAGCCCATATATCTGTCACTAATATATAAAGTCCTCTTCAGACTCACGAAGCACATACAATGATGCTGAGTGCAGGAGGATCACAGGCCGGTGGGTAGAAAGTCTATGGATCCAGTGGCATTGTAAGCATCTCAATGCTGGCAGTGGTCTCCGCATGGCTTCTCCAGCATCCAGAGCTGCATCAGGGTAGTTCCATGTGATTTCTCCTCAGGGATGTCTAGGAGGGAGTCGGCCTTGTCAGTAAAGAGTCTCCAAGGGAGTGAGTAGAGTAGAGGAATGTCTCCTGTCTCCAAGGAGGAAAATACAGGAGTTCCCAGAATTCTCAGGAGAAGGCCACGCCCACACAGAGGT
>NW_022106084.1:3193403-3195481 GCF_000313985.2 Echinops telfairi
TACTAAGATATCAAAATTGTTCAAATGATATTTTGAACATAAATATATGTTTTTGACCTGAAAATTAAGCTTATAAAACCAGAAGTGGGCTTAATAAGGTGATTAATGTCTATTTACAAAAAAAGATTCTAGCAGCAATGTTTATTTATGATTCAAGCACATTTCTCTTCCATAGTATTATATTACTGGAACAATGTTTTAATCTCACACTGCCTAAAAGAAAAGGTTCTTTAAAGTAATAAAATGTAAGTATAATTTTTCATATGAATATTGAATACTGTTTACATGGACACATACATATATAGATATAGATAGATAGATAGATGATGATGATAGATAGATAGATAGATAGATAGATAGATAGATAGATAGATAGATAGATAGATAGATAGATAATTACATGAAGCACTGGTCCCAAAATGGGTAGAAGCTTGACTGATAACAAAACCCACCACGTGCTCCACAGAAGAAAAGACCTAGCAATCTGGTCTTGTAAAAATTTCAGGCTAGAAAACCTTATAAGGCCATTGTACTCTGTCCTAGGGAAAAGAGTGCACATTTCTATGGGACATACTTTACTTAATGGCACACAGCAACAGCATGTTTGCAAAGGGGTATGTATATGTAGCAAAAAATAGGAAATCCCTCAACAGAGTGTATTGACACAGTGGCTGCAAAACTGGACTCAGGCCAAGGAGAATGGCACAGAACGAGACAGTGTTTTTTCCGTTGTGCCCGGTTTGCTGTGGTCAGAACCGACTCCATGGCACCTAAGAACAGCATGGTCATGTGTGAAGTCACTGCCTGACACACATGGTTAATTAAGTAGGGGATGGCTTTCTGAAACATGGGTAGATAGATCCAGAGGTACCTTGAAGGCTCTGTGGAGTTTTATCCCACGTAGATGGAGGCCTCTGAAGCAGTATCAGCTCAGTGACTAGAAACAACTAAAGATCTAAAAGCATGATAACAAAATGCAACCACTTAGTGTGTATGATGTTGTTGGTTTTTAATGAATGCTATGATGAAAGTCTGATTTATTCATTAGTAACTATTACTACTTATCAAAAGCCTTACATAAAACATACCTAAGCACTTCTCTAAGTAGGTCATAGTGTCACACCTTCTCTCTGTATGAGAATATACTTTGACCTAAGCGCTGTTGTATATCCATTTGCATTTTAAATAAATTTAAACAATACAATTATCACTAAATACTCCCCCCCTCCCCCATCATCTGAGACGTACAGTCAGACTGCTCGTTACTGGCAAGGATGGTGGGACTTTGTCTAAGTACTTTGGCCATGTCAGGACAGACCAGTCACTGAAGAAGGACATCATGCTTGGTAAAGTGGAAGAGTAGCTAAATAGAGGAAGATCCTCCGAAGGATGAACTGACACAGGGGCTGGAATAATGGCGGAAGCATAGGACAACTGTGAGCCTGGGGCAGGCTCAGGCAGTGTTTGCTCTGTTGTGGGAGAGTCGGGCACCTCACAATCCCCATCTCTCACATGACAAATTTAATGAACACTTCAAAATTCAAGGAAATCAAATTAGGGAAAAGTATAAATATGTGATTGTTGTAGAATTAAGGATACTTTCCCATTTTCATAAAGCCAGTATTATGCTTGCCTGGTCTATTCTTGAAAATGTGTATCATGAGTGATACAACACTAGGTCATATACAGGAACATGTCATAAAATCCAATGAGCAATTTCATTACAAAAATTAGGCATATGTTCACATTTCAGGCAACCAACTTAGTATTCAACAGATAAACCATCAGTCAAACCCCTCAATAGTTTATCCCTCCCACCCCATACTTTAGCTCCTCCCATCTACAGTAGCAACCCCTGGACTTCAATGCAAGTGTATTCTAGAATGAGCATCGAGAAGCGATGCAGTCGAGTTCTGATTCAATTTTTCCCATAAGACGTAGCTGAAAACTGATTAATCCATTCCTGGCCATCATGTTTTTACCATAACCTTGCCTTTTTATACAAATCATTACACAGAAATTTCAAAGTAAATAAGTTCAGAGTTAAATAATATAATTTAAACAAGAAACACAACATT
>NW_022106084.1:3196420-3205976 GCF_000313985.2 Echinops telfairi
TTCTCAACATTTCATGTCAAAATCCAATTATGTCAAGTACTGATGTAGCTAAGTACTAGTGTTCTACTATATAAATAAACACTTCACCCAAGTGAAAACCTATCTACCATCTAGTCTACTGTTTTATCCACCCTCCATTGCTGCCCAACTCAAATTCAAAATCTGTTCCCTTTTGTATGAAAATCTTTATTTTATTGGACTTTTTTTTTGCCTTTATACTAGTAGTCTCATACAATATTTTTCCTTCTGTGATAGGCTAGCATCATTCAGATAATGTTCCCTTGTCTGCCAGGCCATGAGGTGCTTCCTAGTTTCATCATTGTTTGTCAGTGGTGCATAGTATTCCATTGTGTGTATGTGCCAGTGCTTTTTATCCATTCTTCTACTAGTGGGCATTTAGATTGTTGCTTTATTTTTGCTATAGTGAACAGGGCTTTGATGAACATATGTCTGTCTGTGTTTTGAATCTTCTTTAGGATATTTACCCAGGACAGGGATTGCTGGATTGTACGTAATTTTTATTTCCGGTTATTTGAGGAGGTGGAAGATTACTTTCCACTGTGCTGTTAACTATTAACGGTTTGGATCTCACGGTAACCTTTCTAGTGTTTGCTATTTTCTGTTTCTTTGGAGTTGGCTGCCATCATTGGTGTAAAGAGGTATCTCATCTTTGCTTTGATTTGCTTCTCCCCAATGGCTACTGATCCTGAGCTTTTCTTCATGTGTCTGTTGGCCATTTGGATGTCTTCTTTGGTGAACTGTCTGTCCATGCATCTTGCTTACTTTTTAACTGGGATGTTAGAGTTTTCTGTAGATTTCAGTCCCTTGTCCACTCTGTCATTGTCAAATCCACCCCCCATTTTGTGGGTTCTCTTTTTACACTTTTGATTAAGTTTTGATACGTTTTTTAATATACTTCTTGTTTTTAGTAAGTCCTAGTCATCTACCTTGTCTTTTACTTTGTGCGTTTCCTCTGTAATATTTGATAGTGTGTCTCTGCACCACTACGTTGTTGCTAATTGCCATCGAGTTGCATTCCTCCCATAACTACGCTAGACAGACAGAATGAAATATTGCCAGAACCTGCAACACCCTCATAATTGTTCCTGTGTTCGAGTGGGTGAAATTAACAAATCACAGCATGGCAAACAATCTCTGAGGGCACTGATTCCATGGAAAACAGCAATAACCAAACAAAAGAAGATAGCAGTTTTCATATTAAAAGGAACCTTGTATTGGAGTTGCTGTGGGGGTGCGAGGAAAGAAGATGAAGCAATGGGCCAGATGTTGATGGGTGCTACCATCAACATGTAATGGAAAATTGTAGTCCACAAGGGGGGAAAGAAAAATCAAGGCATGGGTGAGGATAACCTTTTGGGGTATTTAATTAGTAGTTTAAGCTTGAATACAAAGTTGATGATCAGAAATTTACAATAAATTGAGCTACTAACAATAAAAATTAAATTAAAGTGTGCTTCCAAGTCTTCTATATATTATAAATAAAAGTTGTAGTTTAAATGTACTAAAAATGAAAACACAAATAAATCCAGTGTTTATTACAATAAAGGCATATTTTAAATTGGTTTAATAGGTATATTTAATTGTGATTCTCTTTCCATCATATTCCTCAGTTTATCTTGTAGAATTTTCCCCCCATTTAGCTGTTTTCTTGTATCTTCTTAAGAAACAGTAACACACACAAAAAAAACACTGGTTATGTTGATTAATTTCTTTATATATTTATTTTTGATGTCATATATTTACATAGCATAAAAATATCTGTCACATGATTTTTGTTGTTGCAGGAGAAAACAGTAAAGATTATACCTTTGCCCCTTCTAAAGCTTATAATTTAATTATTTTCTAGATAAAGACATAAAATTTTATTTTGAAGCATAGAATATCTCTTCTCTACTGATTAAAATCATAGTGAAAGGATAGATTTCTCATGTACTCAATATGCTATGATTTATTTTCTAGGCTCATTTAATTTAAAATATTGTCTTCCTTTTATACACCTGAAGTGTTTCTAGCAATTCTAAATCAGTAATTAGACTATGTAATTATGACATAGCATTATTAGTAAATTATTTTACTACTCAAAGTATAATTTCTGATGGACTAGAAGTAATGACTGACTATTTTTCTGCAGGTTCAAATACTACAAAAGTGTATTTGATACTTTTTACAAGTTCATGTGAGCTCTTTGAAGTGAACTGCTTCCTAGACCTTCAGAGCATTCTTCATGGATTCTAGGCACTACCCTCTGCTCAGCCTCACTTGACACAACTTGTTCTCCTTGGCACTTTGCTCCCTGTGTTTCAGACCCAGTGGTAACATCTTTCAGCTGAGGAAAAAAGCAGCATGAACAACTGTGCTCAGAATTCTACACAGTGACTTCCAAGAAAAGTTGACTTTTGCGGGGAAAAATAACAATTTACCACTGGCCAGTGTGAAAAAGTATTTCTAAAACATACATATTTTTAAAAGAGAGAAATATTTCACTTGCTGTTTTGAGATAAGGTAACATGGGAAAATATGTTGACCATTTTAACAGTTCCAGTAGTTGATGTATTTAGAAAGAGACTGTAATAACTCAAATATATATCTGCTCTGAAGTCAATAGAAACTCTAATTTAATATACTAGCTTTATGTTGATTACATTTACACATTTTTAATAAAGAAGATTAAAGTAAGAAAAGATATTTGTGTATCTGGTTTATAATGTTCAAATACCATTTAAATATTCAATTTTAGAAGTTTTCCTTTAATATAATAAAAGATAAAGACAATTTTAAATTAATTTTAAGTGTTAAAAAGACAATAATTAAACATGTTGAAAACTAATCAAATGCATTTTCTACCAATGCTAATAATATTAGATTGTAAGAAAAATATCCACTTTAATTTTTAAATTTATGGGACAGCACATAGATTCTGGTCTAAAGCATTCACTTGGACTTCATGCTCCGTCTGGATATACGTACTGCATGTCCCATCATGCACGCAAGCTGCACCTGTGCTGCCAGTTCAGCCCAGGACTCTGTACCACTGGAGGACTGGGCTCTCAGCTGCCTGTTTTTTGCACCTGCCCCAGTTCTTGGCTGACTCACCCGCTGTTTGTAATAGCTCTTCAAGAAGCAATGACCCACTGTCACCAGAAAGTAGAGTCAGGTCTATATTCCTGTCATCGTACTCCACATTCTTTTTCTAGAGCAAAACCTCAGCCTCTTCGGGGTCCCTTCTTTATTATCTGCATATCTACCACTGAAGTCACTGAAGTCCTTTTGGCAGCCCCTGACACTTCCAATTCTCTTTGCCAGCAACATAATTCCAAAGCATCTATTCTACTTTAGTCTCCCTTATTGAATGTCCAACTTTCACATATATGTGAGGCTATTGAAAATACCATAGCTTGGGTCAAATGCACTTTAGGTCTCAAAATACCATCCTTGCTTTTCAATACATTGAAGAGGTCTTGTGTAGCAATACATTGTTTGATCTCTTGACTGCTGGTTCCATGCACATTGATTGTGAACCTAAGTAGTATGAAATTCTTGTTAATGTCAATCTCTCCATTTATCATGATGTTACCTATTTGTCCAGTTATAAGCTTTTTTTTCAATTGAGTTGAAATCCTTGTTGAAGGCTGCAATTTTCATCTTTATCAGCAACTGTTTCAAATCCTGCTCACTTTATCAAGCCAGGTAATAAAATCTGGATACTTCAGGGTAGTAATAAGCTTTTTAAAATTTTGCTTTACACTCCTTATTTTTTAACCAACAAACCAAAATTAGCTCTTCTAGTCTTAAGCAAGGAAATATACATGTACAAATGGTAACTAAGCTTTATATTCATGCTCAGAAATTATATATAACTTTTATGAAACAATTTGAATACATTATGATAAATTATGGCACAATACCAAAACTACAAGGCTTTCCATATTTAAAAGTTATCTTTATAAACTGTGAAATACTGGCTTGAGATACTCTGTTGTGGTTACTATTATTATTTTTGCAACATTTTTCACTGTCACTTAAACCTTGAGTATTTATTCTTTTATAGTTTCCTACATTTTATGTCTTATAGACAATCTTGGTGTTGGTTAAGAATACTGAAAGTATCCTGGACTGTCAGAGAACAAACCCTATTTCTTGGAGGAAGTAAACCAGAAAGTTATCTATCTTAGAAGCAAGGCTAGGAAGACTGCCTCACATGGTGAATGTTATCGGGGTTGATCAGTCCTTGAATAAGGACATCATGCTTGGTAAAGTAGATGGTAGGTGCAAAAGAAAAAGAACCTCAACGAGATGGATTGAGTGTGGATGCAACAATGGGCTCAAACACAATCACACTTGTCAGGATGGGGAAGAATTGAGTAGTGTTTCATTCTGTTGTACATAAGGTCACTATGAGTTGGAACTAACTCTGCAGTTTCTAACAACAACAACAACAACAAATGTTCTGGTGGCCAAAATGCTTCTCTCAGCTCCTAAAAGCTGGTACATACTTCAAATTCACCAGCGACTCTCAGTCGGGGAAACATACGACAGTCATCTTCCCCTAAGATTACAACTTCAGAAGCCCTGTGGTGCTGTCCCACGGTCTCCGGCAGAATCTCCGTGAGTCAACATTGATACAAACTCCATGGTTTGTTTTCAGTTGGCTTTACAGAAGTCATCTCTTGCCATCATTATACTTTAGAGCATTTGGAGTTGAGTCTGCATCGGACTTATTTGGGGCAATGAAATGTGAGCACTTCTAGGTGGAAATATTTAGAATAACCCACCGGTGCTTCACCATCATTTTCTATTTGAAGTAAGAGTGGACGGGGACAGTAACTCCCACCAGTCTTCGGGGCATGGCACAGACTTGTCACAGGGGCAGGGCACAGATTTGAGAAACAAGCCTTTTATGTATAACTGCAGCTATACTAGAAATGTTTCATCTGATGAACATGTAATATATTTTTAAAAGAGACAGGGAAAAGAAGAAAGAAAATGTGAATGAATTGGTGGTTAGGGTTTATAATACATGTGCCAATATTCTAAATATTTTCTTTTCTCAAACTTGAATCTGCAAAGTTGAACTTCTGTCCATGCTGCTCCATTTCAGATTCAGGATCTCTAAAATGAATGTGAAGATTGCAAATTATGTGTGTAAGTTCCTTAGTGATAAAATCTTTGCATGAGCAATATCATCTTCAACCTCCTTTACCCTCTCTGCTCCGTAACAATAAAGTGCTAATTTTCAGAAAATGCCAAACACTTTAAAGGAGAAAATTACACTACTTTCCTAATTTTAAAGTACATCTTTTTTAAAGTATTGGCTTTAGTGTGTGGGTATACATATTATTCTATAAAGAATGATTTTTATAAAATTGGCTTCCTAAAATCCTGAATCTTTTCTACCTTTGAAAACCATATTTCACATGAATATCTGGGAGCAAAATAGAAAATCCTTTTAAAGGTTTATCATATCATGGTACAGACAAGATCATTTCCTAAGCTAAAATGAACAACATTATGCTAAGGATTGTGATAAAATTTTAAAGATAAATAGAAACAAATGCACACAAAAAAGGCTTTTTGTAGCTCTTCATTCATTTTGTTGGATGGCCTATTGCATATATATTTTCCTCCAACAATAGGTAGATTTTAAACTATATTACTAAAAGAACACATGCTGCTTGGTAATCTTTATTCAAGCTGCTTGAATCTTTTTGGCTAAATAGCTTTATTCTATAGAAGCAGATAAAATTTAAGCTTATTTGAGACATAAGTATGTCAAGAACCAGTCTAAATCCATCATTAAATATCACACTACAATTGAAGATGCTT
Source organism: Echinops telfairi (assembly GCF_000313985.2). Taxonomy (NCBI): domain Eukaryota; kingdom Metazoa; phylum Chordata; class Mammalia; order Afrosoricida; family Tenrecidae; genus Echinops; species Echinops telfairi. The sequence continues at coordinate 3,202,265 of NW_022106084.1, forward strand.
CACAAATATCAACAAAATATCCTCTTTTAAATATATCAACCAAGCATTTTAACAGATACTAAAAACTTTTAAAAGATTGAGATTGTAGAAATGAGAAATTATCCTTCAAAGTATGAATAACCCTTTGTCTTGTTTTATAATATATCACATCCAGAATAGAGTTCTACTCTATACATATTTAATAAAGAAAAACATATTAATAATCTTATCAATGGAAATACAAGGGTTTGAACTATGGGGACCCACTTCTATGGATTTTTTTGTTTTTCTTTTCCTGTGACTATAACACTGAAATTCAGTGTTGTGTGTATTTGTTTAAAATACCATTTGATGCTAATGATCTCTGAGTGGGCAGTGTATCTTTCCAGTTAAGGGGGTGGGTGGAAAGGTGAAGGGCTAATACGTACTGGAGAAACCAACTTATCGTGCAGAGATGATAAACGAATATTCACAATACTTGAGCTCATTGAAATAGCTACAGAAAAAATAAAATAAAGTTGAGTGTAAGTTGGTCAACAGAGTTTAAATCCTTGTTGCTCTGGGTGATCTGTAAAACGCAGGTGGATTTTCTACTGCACTGAAGGTTGTCACCCTTAACCCATGCTTTGTTGGAGGGTCAACTGTATATGCTACACTTAAGTAAATTAGTGTATACTGCCTAATTACAAAAGAATGTGAGGCAGACAGCTGGAGAAAGATGAGGCTGTCAGTTCCTCTAAAGATTTATAGCCTTGAAAATCCTATATAATTCATATGTTCACAGGATCCACTTGATGGGAGTCAGTTTATCATACAGTAAAATGCTAAAGTGAAGTTTTTAGGTGGATTTTTTTTTAGGTCTTATTGTTAGTTCACAATCTGGCAGGAACTCATTAATATTACACTACAGCTTAATAAACTAAGAATTATGTACGGCACTGTTCAGAAGCATTGGTAGGTCAAATCTACCAGGCCCTCGTGGGAGAAGGATGAAACTATCTGATCCCATAAATATTGACAATCTCAGAAACTATGAGTCAGAATTAATTTTATGTCTGTATTTTTGTTTTTTAATGTCCCAAATGATTTGTGTGGTAGTTACATAATCTGGTGGCAATTTAAGACTATAAAAATTGAAGGGATGGAGTTTAGCCTGTCAATCAGGTCGCTGCTTGATGGCATCATTTGAAGGCACTATGGAAATACTTGCTGGAGGTGGGACACACTCTCTCTGCTTGGTATTCCTGATGACAAGACACATGGAGCTATGCAAGAGCACTGGAGCTGGGGGAGCCACGTAGAGATCCACGCCAGCACGGAGATGCTTACACCACAACTGGATCCTCAAGACTTTCCACCCACTGGCCTGTGACCTTTTTGCATTCGGCATAATTGCATGTGTTGCATGAGTCTATAGAGCGGCGGTTCTCAACCGGTGGGTCACGAGTCCTTTGGGGGTTGAACAGCCCTTTCACAGGGGTCGCCTGATTCATAACAGTAGCAAAATTACAATGATGAAGTAGCAGCGAAAATAATTTTATTGTTGGGGGATCACCACAACATGAGGCCCTGTATTAAAGAGTTGTGACAGTAGGAAAGTTGAAAACCACTGCGTAGAGGAATTTATAGATTGGTATCGAACATATGGGCTAATAACGCACTTAAGAACTTGATCTGAACTGGGCTGGAATTTTTTATATATAAAGCTCTTTATTATACACATATGAGTGTCTATGAATTCGTTTCTCTAGTCAATCCAGACTAACGCAATTTGTTTAAACGGCATTTTAAAAAATTGTTTAATAAAACGAATTGCTTTTCAGAAAGAAAAAAATAAGACTAAATTACCAGGGAATGTGTTTAAATATGAACATTAAAATGACTCCCAGGTATTAAAATGTATACATAAATATAGATATTTCAAGACTTCTTTTACTAAATGCTTAATTGATCTTAGATTTTATACTTTTTATCTTGAAATTCAAGTTTCAGCTAAGCATTCAGTAAAAGAAATATTTAAATTAAATATATGGTCTAGAAACACTTGAATAGAAAAATATACGTGAATATTTTTAAATATCACCATTTTAAATGTTTATGATCTTATTTATCTATGTAACTCTTCATGAAATATAGCATAAATTAATACCTCAGATAAAAGGCAATTACTTGGCACCATTTTATTTTCATTTTTCCTTCATTTATTTCTTTATTTTTATTAATGTCTGCTACAGAGAAAGTAGCCAATAATAAATAAGTCATACCTTATTCTACCACTGTTGTGGCTATATTGGTATGCCTACTTCAAACAAATTGTCAATATTACCCCTTAGAAGCTTTCAGTAAAAATTGCCTTTTGTAGTATATTTCCTTCTAAGTCATGCTTACTAATTTATTTGATCAATTATTAACATGTTAGTTGATTTAACAAATAAACATGTAAAAATGAATATTAAGGCAAATCATACAGTAGGCACAGAGGTAATCCTTTTCTCTTTTCAGTTTTTATAACACATGATTTTTCACCTGGTCCTCATCAATATTGCTACTACATGCATTGCCCATGAATTTAAGTGACTTCTTTAACTTTTCTCTAGTATGTAATAAACTGTAATTTCACAGAATACACTTTGTAAAACAACACTTTAATAAAACACATAAATAGTTCCAACTGAATAAAAATAAATGGGGAGAATTTTCAACAAAGAAAAATTGCATAAACTAGAATTCAGAGAAAATACATAAAATAAAGATGATATTATGGGAAATTCTGAACATCACTTTTAATTTAATAGCAAGTATATTTATCATATGCATTTTCAATTTATGCTATCTATTCTCAAAGACAAGACTTCACATTCCCTATATTGGTGATTAAAATACAGAAAAGTAACGTTTATAAGGACCATGGATCTGATCTCATATGACACTTCTATATTTTCTTGACCTAGAAATAACATCTTAACATTATAAAATTGATGCTTTTAACATGTAGAATGCTGGGGGTTGAAGGAAATTGATATTGTAGTCTACAAGCAGGAGAAGCAAAATAAAAAACAAAACAAAATAAAAAGCAGAAAATAAAATCAAATTTTTATTGTAGACAGAACAAAATCATAACAGGTTCTGAGTTGTGTTTAAATATAAATAAAATAGGAATGCAAAGAAAAATTGTACGATTTTTAGAAAAAGAAGACAATTGCTCCAACAGTCCAAGATCCTGAACACCTTAGAAATACACAAAATGTCAATTCAGAGTGAATGTCTTACTTTAAAAGAAATTAACAGAAACACAAAGTCATATTACAGGGGAAGGAAGAGCAGGAGAAAGTAAACCAAAAAAGAGTCAAATATTAAACCAGGTAATTTAGCCCCTGGATGGTGAAAATAATTAAGTGCTTAGCTACTGAAAGAAAGTTGGGCAAAGCTCAACTCTAAGAACAACTGTCTTTTGTTTGTTTGTTTAATTGATTGAGGATAGCAGTTAACAGGAAAGTTTTAGGAAGTTTTAGTCCAACAAAAGTAGTTAAAATTGAGAGGACCAGATTGACAGACAAGTCATATAGAGCTATAAAATGAAGTCATATAGAGCTATAAAATGAAGCATAAGACTGGAGACAAAAAAAAAACAAAGGAAAAACGAGGACCTAATGCCGGGGGTTTAAGTGGAGAGGAAATGTTTTGAGAATGATGAGGGCAATGAATGTACAAAGGCGCTTTACACAATTGATGT
>NW_022106084.1:3206900-3222356 GCF_000313985.2 Echinops telfairi
TATCATGTCCTTTTCCAATGATTCGTGTTTTATGATAACATGCCTAAGGTATGTGAGAAAACGTTTTGCCATGCTTTGATTTTAAGGAGATTTCTGGATGTACTTCTTCCAAAATATATTAGTTTGTTCTTTGGCAGTTTATGGTACTTTTTATATTCTTTACCAACATCAAAATTCAAATACAGCCATTCTTCTGTGGTCTTTCATTTTTTGTGTACATGTCAAATCCACATGAAGTGATGGAAAACACCATGGCTCGGGCCAGATGCAACTTAGTGCTCAAAGTGATATATGTGCTTTTTTAGCCCTTACAGAAGCCTTGTACAGCAGACATGGCCAATGTAATATGACCTTTGATTTCTGGACAGCTGCTTCCATGAATGCTGATTGTGAATAAAATTAAAATGCAATCCTCAAATATTTCATTCACCAATACCATGGGAATAACAAATTACGATGGGGGCAATAAATTATTGATTTTCTGAATATAGAAGTATGTTTTAAATCATTTTATTAGGGGCTCATACAACTCTTCTCACAATCCATACATACATCAATTGTGTAAAGCACATTTGTACATTTGTTGTCTTCATCATTCTCAAAACATTTGCTCAACAATTAAGTCCCTGGCATCAGCTCCTCATTTCTCCCCCTCCCTTCTCACTCCCTCCTCCCTCATGAATCCTTGATAATTTAAAAATTATTATTTTGTCATATCTTACACGGTCCGACATATCCCTTCAACCACTTTTCTATTGTCCATCCCCAGGGAGGGGTTATATGTAGAACCTTGTAATCGATTCCCCCTTTCCACCCCACCCTCCCTCCACCCTCTTGGTATCTACACTCTCACCACCGGTCATGAAGGGATCATTCGCCCTGGATTCCCTGTGTTTCCACTTCCTATCTGTAACAATGTCCACCCTCTGGTCTAACCAGATTTATAAGGTAGAATTGGGATCATAATAGTTGGGGGGAAGGAAGCATTTAGGAACTAGAGGAAAGTTGTATGTTTCAACTTTGCTGCACTGCATGCTAACTGGCTTGTCTCTTCCCCGTGACCCTTCTGTAAGGGGGTGTCCAATTGCCTACAGATGGGGTTTGGGTCTCCACTCTGTACTCCCCCCATTAACAATGTTATGATTTCTTGTTCAGATGATGGCTGATAACTGATCCCTTCAACACCTTGTGATTGCACAGGATGGTGTGCTTCTTCCATGTAGGCTTCGTTGCTTCTGAGCTAGATGGCTGCTTGTTTACCTTCAAGCCTTTAAGAGGCAAGACGCTATATCTTTTGATAGCGAGGCACCATCAGCTTTCTTCACATTTGCTTATGCACCTATTTGTCTTCAGCCAATTGTATCAGTGAGGTGTGCACACAATGATAGGTTATTTTGTTCTTTGATGGCTGATAACTGATCCCTTCGGCACCACGTGATCACACAGGCTGGTGTGCTTCTTCCATGTGGGCTTTGTTGCTTCTGAGCTAGACAGATGCTTGTTTATCTTCAAGCCTTTAAGACCCCAGATGCTATATCTTTGGACAGCCGGGCACCATCAGCTTTCTTCACCATATTTGCTTATTCACCTGCTTTGTCTTCAGCAATTGTGTTGGGAAGGTGAGCATCACAGAAATATTTTTTGTTAACTGTAAGACCCAACAATTTTTTTCTGGCAGGAAATGAAAGTAGGAGCAGATGAAGAAGACAACCTATGTAAGAGAGAATGTATCTGATTAGAAAGGGGACAATTGAGCTTTAGTAAGTGAAGCAAGTTAAACTTATTTAAGTCTAACTTTATTAAGAATTTCAATATAATTTGAAGTTATATTACATTGGAGTGACAATAATCTTCTCCATCTTTAACCCCACTTTTTCTGTGGAAAAATGAAACAAACCTATAACAGAAAAAAGAAACTGCATATTATTCTGTTTTACTTACTCTAGAAGTAATGCAATAATTGGTTTTATATGTCAATTTGGGTAGGCCGATGGAAATATACGGATATACACGAACCAATCCTCGATCAATAATGAACGTGGTACAGAGCTCAGTAATATTCCATTAACTTTTCCATGAGTTGGGAAGCTGTCTCTAAGACAGCTAGTAGTAACAACCCTACTAAGATGTTTCTGTGAAGATATTCTATTTATGTTATTAAAACCTACAATCATTTGATTATAAATAAAAATATTGTTGTAGATAATCTAGCTAACCTTAAATAAATCATCTTAAGGGTTTAAGATCAGAGAAGAAACTTTCTTAATGATGACTTCCCTCTGTGAATATCAGCATTGGCTCAAGCCAAACACGTCAAGCTTTGCAATAAATTTTGAGTTTCCTAGCCAGCCCTTGATCAAAATAGACCAATTGGCTGTAGTAAATCTCAACAAATGTGTTATAATGAAATGTGCAAAGATGAGAACAAGTTGGCATTTCTCAAAATGAAAGTATTGGTTAATAAATGCCAAGTTTTATATACCTACCACACCAAATTGGTTGATGTTCAACTATTTCAGGAAGTAGAATATGATTAATGACAGCTGGTTTGGATCGAAGACGTCCAAGCTGCGTTGACGCTATTAGTGAGTAATATGACTCCACAATCTGATGAAATACCAAATGAACGATTTTAAAAATGAAGCAATGCTGAGAGCACGCACTCATCTATGGAAAGAAATATAGAAGACAAACACCTGACCAACTGTCTGAAAGAGATCTACAAAGCCTAATTTTATTTAAAAAAGTAACTCAACAGAATGCAGAGAGTATAAAACAATATGCGCATGTAATATTTTTCTTAAGATGATTCAAAATGTTTGTGGCCATATATCAAATTCAAGAAATTTAAGCTGAATTCAGAAAATGAAGAAAATCATTCCTGATGTCAAATTGAATTTGGCTTAATTTAGAAAATACCAGAGAGATTTTTAGTATGTTTCATTGTCTATGTAAAGCCATTCAACTAGCTGGATCACAACAAATTTTAGATAACATTGCAAAAAAATTGTACAGTTACGTTTATTTGTAATATCATGACTGTGTAGTCCAAAAGGCAGCCAATCAAACAAAACAAAAGCATCCTATTTGGTTGAAATTCAAGAGAAAAAATGTGCACCAAGGTTGTATCTTTTTCCCCATATTTATTCAGTCTATATGCTGAGAAAACAATGTGAAAAACTGAATTACTAGAACCCAGATAGTGTGAACAAATGTAAAATGCTGGTACAAAAGAACGCATTGTCAGGATGGGAGGCAGACACATTAAAACCCTGAGATATGTAGCAGATATAATGTTTCTTGATGTAGAAGAAGAGAACACGAAGTACTTACTGAACAAGATGAAATTCTACAACCTTTATGTTGTATTAGAGTTCAACATAAAGAAAAAAATATCCTCACAACTAACTTAATAAGCAATGCCATGAAAACAAAGAATACATTGACAAAGGCTTCATTTTACTTTATACACAATCAACATTGATGGTGGTAGCAGTATAGAAATCAAACTATGTATTGCTTTGGGCACATCTGATGCAACTCTAAGTGTTGAAAACATAGATGTTTTCAAAGTGACATAGATGTCACTTTGTGGATTACATTGGTCCTGTTTTCAGTCATGATATTTTCAGTCACCTCATATGCATTTGAATGCTGGACAATTATAAGAAAAGCTGAAAAATTATTTTTGAACTAAGGCACTACCAAACCATATTGAATATACAACTACCTGTCAGAATGAACTATCCTATGTTGGAAGAAGGCCAAAAAGAATGATGGAAGGATGGCCAAACTTGTTAAGTTGGAACATATAATCAGAAGGGACCTGCTCTTTCATTTTAAATTTTTATCGTGTATTTGGTGAAGGTTTACAGAAAAGATCAACAATTCTACATTAACAATCTATATTCTGTTTCATCTCATCCATTGCAATTGCTTCATCTCATTCATTGGTGCTCTCAGAATTGACTCAACGGCAGTGCCTTCTTTGACTTTTCAATGTAGCATCACACATCCCACTATCTCGTTTCCTGCTTCCATTCTTCCATTGTTTCCTAAGCTTCTGAACTTTGTCCTTCAATGTATTGCTCCCTTTTATCTGAAAAGGTTGATAATTACACACTGTATGCACCTCACTAGCATTATAGTTCACTTTATAAACCTGTTATAAACCTTTATAAACAGGCTATAAACCTGCTGTTTGGCTGAAAATAGAGCCATATTTCCAGACCTGATGTACCATTGGGGTCATAATCTCAGGTTTCCACCAGGCTCTGTCTAACTAGAAAGCCAGGTTTCTTTATGATTTTGATTTTATTCCACGGGTTTCTTCTATTATTTCAAGAACATTCTAGTATGACCCCAGTTATTTGTGGGATCATCTAGGCAACATCTTCTTATTCTATTTTCAGAGTTATGGGGCCTTTGATTCAACGGTTCTTTAGTCCATTGGACTGAATGTTATCAGGTGTTTTTGATTTCCTCTGGAGAGGGACAAACCAATAGTTGCACTTTAGATGGCTGTCCACAGTTCTTAAGAAGCCAGTTGCGAGTTACCGAAGTAGGATGTAGAATATTGCCTTTGTGGAATATGTTATGCTACCGATCTAGGTAAGGTGATGCCAGGTCGTGGAGAAGGTCATCATCTTGATGGAATAGGGGTCAGTGAATGAGAGGAAGATAAGCCGTGAGATAAATTGGCATAGTGACTGAAACAATGGGCTCATAATGAGACTGGTGTTCTTTTGTACATAGGATCTCTATGCGCTGGAACTTATGAAGACTCCTATCAACAATAACCACACATAACTATGAGTAACTGGATCTCCATCACTTTCAGAGAGAAATAACAATGTTTTCTGTGTGAGAAATATCAATTCTATAGCTTATTTTGTAATTTACCCTTCTAGTGAAATTTGGAAATGGAAAATTGGATGGAGGTTCAAGTTCATCCAAAAACATCTTAGCAGAAATACCTAGTTATCTCGTCCTGAAAAGAAGCAGTTTTAAAAACAAAATGAATCCTACTTCTCCTCTGAACCAATGGAATCTTCCTGGACGTGCAGAGACTCGGGCCAAATAATTTATGATTCAAATCAAAGTGTGACTGATAAAATATACAATTAAGGATAAACCTTACCCATTTTCTCTAAACATTTGGTTAGCTCTTTGTTCGTTGCTATTTTAGCATTCATTTTGGAAGTAGTGCTGTTGTTTTCAGTTTCTTACAATTTCTCACTTTAGCAGGGGAAACTCACAATGCACCTTCCAACCTAACACAACAACGTAATGATTTCACATTGGTAACTCAACGTGATGATTGTCTGATATTCACCAAAATTAAAGCATCTATGCATAGGCCTGATTGCAGCTTATAGACAACTAAGGAAACGAAAATAAATCATTGGGTGAACTATTAAGTGCCTATGAATTGAAATTAAATTGGTGGGGATGGGATTTGGGTTTTAGTAGCAATAGTTTCATTATCCACTCTAGTTGTAAAATTGGAGAATGCTTAGATTTTGATCAGCTGTCTATGAAGGTACAGGGATATTTCCGGAGTCCTTGTGGCATAGTGATTATGTGTTGGGCTACTGACCACAAGGTCAGCAGTTTGAAACCACCAGGTGCTCCAGGGGGAAAAGAAAAGACATTCTACTGCTTTAAAAAGTTACTGTTCTATACTGTCCTATAGGGTCACTGTGAGTCAGAATCAGTTCCATGGAAGTGCATTTGTTTGTTTGTTTTTTAATCTATAAATAACTCAGCAGGAAATATCATTAAAGATGCGTTAAAATACTGCTTCTCTCAATATTTAATCAATATTGACTACATAAGAATAACCATTACTCATCTGCCAGTTTGTCATACTGTAATGTTGTTGCTGTAATATTTGTCACTGTAATGCAGGAAATTATGTCACTGGTAATTCAAATGCCGTTGAGAACATCCAAAGTGAACAGGTATCAGGAGAATTTCCAGACTAAGAACAGATTACTAATAAGAAAAAGGCTATCCACTTTTGAGGAATTAGCCACTGAAAACATCATGCATAGCATTGAAAAAATGTTAGATAATGAAGAAAATAAAATGTTATTAGAGATAATTCCAGAAGATAAGATCCTCAGGATGAAAACATTCAAAATATAACTGAAGAAGAGTTACCTCTCAAAGTAGAGTCAGCCATAATTAATGTGAATGGACTATAGCCAGTGGGCGTAAAGCCTTTGGGGCTTTTATTTCCTGATGGGGTACAACCCCAAATAAGAAGAAATAGCTGCAGAAATCTATTAATAATCAAAATTTGCTATTAATGAAGTATGAATCAAGGAAATTGGAAGTTTTCAAAAATGAAATGAAATGCAGAAAGATTACCTAGGCATTCATAACCTGCAATGGACCAGTACTGACACTTTGAGTCAGAAAACCATATAGTTTGCTATCCCTGGAATAACACAATCAAGAGGAATATTGTCACAATCATGACAAAAGGGACATTTTAAGATTTAACTTGAAATATAATGCTGTCTGTGATAGGACTATATCTATCTGAATTCAAAGAAATCCAAACAATATAACTATTATTCAAACTCCTACAGTAATGACTAAAGCACCAGACACTCCACTTATGACCATTGAGTAATACGTTGCCAAGGCATAGTGACCTTAAAGAACGGGGTAGAATTATTCCTATTTGTTTCTGAAACTGTAGCTCTTACTGGAATAGAAAGCTCCATCTTTCTCCTAAGGAGTGATTGGTGGTTTTGAACTGCTGACCTCATGGTTAGTAGCTCAACTTGTAAAGGCTAGTGATACAGAAATTGAAGAATTATACCAAGCTGTTCAATCTAAAATTGATCAAACATGCAATCAATATGCATTGATAATTATCGGTGATTGGAATGCATCAGTGGAAACAAAGAGGAAGTAATGTTGGAAAAAATGTCTCGAGGATCTTAATAAAGCTGGAAATTTTATGAAAGAATTTGACAAACCAAGGCCTTGCTCACAGCAAAAAAAAAAATCAACACCAAAATTGGCTGTACACATAGATTTCTTCTAATGGAGCACATAGAAGGCAAATTGACTGCAACTCTGGGAAGGGACACTAGAAAATATCAATATCAGCAGCTAACCCCAGGGCAGGGACCTACTGTGGAACAGATCACCAATTGCTCATATAGAAGAACAGGTTGAAGCTGCAGAAAATTGAAAGAAGTACACAAGAACAAAACTTCATCCAGGAATTTATCCCACCTGAATTCGGAGAGCTTCTCAATAACAGATTTGCTACATTAAACACTAAAGACAGGAGAAACCAGTCCCTGGAGAAGGACATCATGCTTGGTAAGTGGGTTGTGGACATCAAAACATCAAGAAGATCATTCATGAAGAAAGCAAAAGGTTAGTATCCAACGTTTACATGTAGATGAGGCCATTGAAAACACACTGGCTTCAGTCAGGCTCGCTTTAGTCTTGAAAGTAACCTCCTTGATTTTCATACCTTTGAAGAAGACTTGTTCAAGACATTTAGCCAATGCAATGCCTCATTGATCTATTGAATGCTGCTCCGATGAACATTGATTGTGGATCCAAGCAACACAAACGCCTTTTGAACTTCAATCTTTTCTCCATTTATCATGTTATCTATTGGCCCAGTTGTCACAAATGTATTCTTTCTTCAAAAGACAGGAAAGAAAGAAAAAATCAGAGTGAATATCAGAAGGGACATTGAAACTTGCTCTTAATCCTAGAGTTTCTAAGGTAGAAAGGAATGATGAAGTCAAAGAACTGAATAGAAATTTTCGAAGGGAAGCTCAGGAAGAGAAAGTAAAATAATATAATGAAATGTGCAAAGACCTAGACTTAGGAAACCAAAAAGCAAGGACACACTGAGCATGTCTTAGACTGAAAAAACTCAAGAAAAAAATTCGAACCTTGTATCACTATATTAAAAGATTCTAGGAGCAAAATATGCAGATGGCAAAACCTTACCTGCTGAAAGTGTGGAGGACTTGAAACACTTGCTGATGAAGATAATGGATTGCACCAGTTAGTATAGATTACAGTTCAGTGGAAAGAAGACCAAATATGCAACTCTATGATAAACAGAGAAAAGGTTGAAGTTGTCAAGGATTTATTTTTACTTGGGTCTAGGACCTCTTAGAGTATTGAAAAGCAAGGGTGTTACCCAGAGGACTAAGGTGTGCCTGACACAAGGTATTTTCCATTGTCTAATATGCATGTGAAAGTTGGACATTGAATAAGGAAGACCAAAGAAGAATGGATACATTCGCATTGTGGTGGTGGAGAAGAAACTAACCGTGGACTGCTAACAGGACAAATAAATCTTCAAATCGGTCTTTGAAGAAGTACTCTGTATTTCTACCACATACTCTGTAGAGGGAAGAATGGCAAGACTTCATCTTCCATACTTTGAATAAATTTGTCAGGCGAGACCAATCCCTGCAGAAAGACATCCATGCTCACAGAAGCAGCAGTCAAGAGATCAAAGGAGGCTTTCCAATTGCTACATGTATGAGACCTATTTAATGGGCTGAACATCAAGGAGGTTACATGGAAGACTACAGTGTGCCTGACACAAGCCATGGTCTTTTCAGTGGTCTCATATGCTTGTGAAAGATGGTCATTGACTAAGGCAGAACAAAGAAGCATCGACACATTTAAATTATGGTCCTGACGAAGAATGCTTAAGGTACCATGGACTACCAAAAGGACCAATACATCTAAAGTGGAAGAAGAACAGCCAAGATGCTCCTTAGAAGCAAGGATGGGAAGATAGCATCTCAGGTACCTTGGAAAAATTCTCAGGAGAGACCAGTCCCTGGAGAAGGACATCACACTTGTTAAATAAAGGGGCATTGAAAAAAATGAAAGGACACCATTCCTGCAACAATCGGCGTGGGGACAATTGTGAGGGTGGCACAGGCTCTGGCAGTGTCTCAGTCTCTTGTACACTGGATGGAACCTAACAACACCAACAATTAGAACACCCGATGCCTGGAAAGCATATCAGGAAAAGATCATTTTTGTCTTCAGACAAATTCCATGTTGATTATTGATTTTAGGTAAGAAAACCAAGTTTATTTGAATCGATATGTAACACTCTCTTCTAGAATTACTACATGATTTAAAAGATATTTAGAAAAAACAACAGTTGGGTTAACACTAAATGAATATTTCAGTGGAATTGAGCATTTGGAGTGAATTCCCCAGGTAATGCATCTGTGATAATAATGATTGACGAAAATGAGTCTATTCTACTTAAAATTACAAAAGAATAATAGAATGACAATAATACAGATAATTTTTGATGATTTTTCACCTCATGCCAAAGCTAACAATATTGGCATAATACGGCTATACTAATCACTTTCTTAAACTGCCATACAAGAACAGTGCCATTGCACCATCAATTTGTATCATTCTTTACTGTTCAATGTTTATATTTACATTTTTATTTACTTTCTAATTTGTGCCTCACAATTATTTTACTTCCAGCACATAAAACTTCAGTTTGTCTTTGACACCTTCTTCTCCATTACTCTCAGTTCCTACTAATGATTCTAAAATTTGCCTCTCCCATTCCACATTACTAGTGCCAGCAGATAATTCTAGGAAAAAAAATTAATCAAATCTATTTTTCAGAGTAGCAAAGTGTTTTACTTGCTTTTTTAATGCTTTCTAAAAAAATCTTCCAGAAATCCATCTATCCCACCAGAACCGCAGCCTTACATTTTAGAAATTCTGATCAAATGTGTTTCATTTAATCAGTTAATAATATATTACTCAATAATTGACAATTTATTTGTAATTGTAAAAAAAAATCCGGGATTCATTTTTCAGGAGGGGAAATAATTAAGTCAAGAGACAACTAAATTTGGGTTTGATTAGTTATATTTTTATAAAATTTTATCATCTCATCAGGAGTTATGTCTTTATCTTTTATCTGTGTGTTCAAATGTCTCCAACTGTATTTCCCACCACGAATCTCAGCATACACATAACCCATATATTTTATTTTCCCATCCCCATAGTCTTGTTTTTGTTATCCCTTCAATTTTTAATTTTTTTGCTATAAGTTTTTAATTTTCTTGCTTCAGTAATCATTTTAGAAATCATATAGATAGCATTTAATATAGAAAACTTGCTTTAAGCAATTAGAAACATCATCACTAAGAATTATATTAACATTTTAAAAAAAGAGAAAATAACGCCCCTCACCCCCTACATCTTTGTTCATGTAATCATAACTGCATTTCTCTGCCTTTGAACCAACTGTGTATTATGGCTCTTGTGTGTATCTCCAACTTCAAGTTTTTTTAAACATAAAAACCATAACGATGTTTGGTCCATGGTAGAGATTCAGCAATTTTTTTTCAAAATGGGTAAAGAGAAAAATTGAATTAGACCACATATATTCTCACATTTTCATGGCCATTTTAAATGCTTTAGTTGGTGAAAAGGCTAAATGATAAAAGGTTTAAGCTTTATATACAGAGGTGTGTGTGGCTCTGTGTGTGTGCATATATATCGAATGAACTAAATGTATGTAAATGAAATATTTCTGCAGTATCATCTCATTTCAAACACATGGTGATGAGCAGCAATTTCATATATTTCTCAGGCATTTGGGAAAGATAGATCTCATATAAATTTTTTTTCCAAAAATATTGACTAATAAGTCATTATTTACTAAATTATTAAAATACTAATTTCAAAGCATAACAGAGTTTATTCTGAATCTGTATTTTGTATTTAGACTGAATAAATAGCATGACTTTAAATGACATCTGTTCTGTGAAATTCCCCAATATGTAGTCTTATCTCAATCAGTCTCGTGACTTTAGTTATGTACAAAACCGCTTATTGTACATTTCTAATGGTTGCTTTAAACTTATCAAAACTGAGTTCTGAATCTTCCCCTTAAAATGTACAGCTCTTAATTATTAATTATTCATGGTTAATAAATTAAATGATAGTCTATAGTTATTAATTATTCATTAATTTAATTAATGTTACTTTGATTTCCCTGATTTTCATCTCACATGTAATTCATCATCAATGATTGTACTCTGTCTTATAAAGACTTCTTATCTCCTCAGTGTTGGGCTGCTGTAAGTTAGACAATAACTTCGAACTATCCTCCCAGAATTTTTTCTTGCTCAGTGAATTTTTCTTCAATACTGCCAAGGAAATGTTTCTGTTAAAATGTAGATCAGTACATGAACAGATGCCTTCTCCAATTATTTAAGTTATTTCACATCCTTCTCGGAGTGAAAGCCATTTTCTGTACAATGCTTTCACGGCTCCACTCCATCTCCTCCTGCGACCTCGGTGACATTCTTTGTACTGCTTCCTTACTAAGCCCTAGCCTCTAATGATATTTGTCCCCTTGAAAATGCAGGTGCATTTGGAATCAGGTACTGTGCACGTGCTTTTAGCTGCATTGGAAATATTTTTGTCTTAGCTATCTACCCAGCTCCTTTCGTTCTTCCTTTATGGGGCTCTGCTTACAAGTCCAGGAGTCCTAGTTGTACAATAGTGAAAACCAACCACTCTTTCTCTAGGAAAAGAAAACTGATGATATATTCCTATTGGGAGAACCAAATAATGGACAGTGAGTGAATTAATAAAGATTTTTAGACTTATGTTTTCATAGGCACATCTGAACTTTTATTATCTAGTTTTTTACAAACCCTATATACAAGCACAGAATTGTGATATTGATTAAATAAAAAAGGATAGGGCCAAATGGCCATATGTACTTGTTCTGAAAAAGTCTGTTTAAAATTAGAGAATTCTAAATTACTGGTAGCATTTGGATATTTAAGTCACTAACACTTTTTAATTTCTTTTCTTTTTAAAGAAATATTTTTGATTAGGAGTTAATGCATGTATCATATCTCTCCACAGTTCAATCACGGTAAGCAGTATTTACACAGACAATGGGGGTTAATTGTCAGGGAAAATTTATAATAATAATAACTGAGAATGACCATCACAGGTTTGCTGAAATAATACATATTTGAATATGACACATAGGGCATTAATGTAGCAAAACCATATTTGTCTACCTATGAATAGTTCAATAATCTTGGTACAGATATCTTTAGCTTCCTCAAACACCATATATTTTCTGATATACACAAGTGTTTTATTTTCAATAGGTCCCACTCTTCTATTTTGTCTTCCATGAACTGTGCTTCCTTTCTTATCTCTTATATCTGTGTATGCCCTGGACTAGGGAAATGAAGTCAGTATAATAATGTTAAATATTTGTATCAATAAATATATATTTCTATTCAGACCTGAACCCCCACACAAAAATAACCTGTACAAATAAAACTACAGAACCCAATCACAGGAAACCCAAAGGGATTAACATAAATGGAAGAATACACCATTTGTGTGTGGAGCAGAAGACTTAATATTGTGAAAATGTCAATACTACTTAAAGGAATATACAAATTCAATGCAATCCCGATCCAACTTCCAGCATCATACTTTAAAGAATTGGAAAAACTAATTACCAACTTTATATGGAGAGGGAAGAAGCCCAGGATTGACAAATAACTCCTCAAAAAGAAGAATAAAATATTATAATGAAATATGCAAAGATCTGGAGTTAGAAAACCAAAAGTACTGAATACACTCAATCTTTTTCAAGCGGAAATAACTGAATAAAAAATGTATGTCTCAAAAAAAAAAAAGAAGAATAAACTAGGTGGTCTTGCACTACCTGACCTCAAAACCTACTATACAGCCACAGTGGTCAAAACAGCCTGGAACTGAAATAATGATAGCTACATGGACCAACGGATCAGGACAGAAACCCAGAAATAAAAACACCTGCATACAGACAGCTTATTTTAGACAAAGGCCCAATAAACCTTAAATGTGAAGCAGATCCCCTCTTCAATAAATGGAGCTGTAAAAAGCATATATCCACCTGCAGAAAAAGAAACAAATCCACATCTCACCCAAATGCACAAAAACAAACTCAAGGCGGATGAAAGACCTAAATGTAAAACTCAAAGCTATCAGGATCATCAATTATTGTAGAGCCAAGTAAGATTATATCCTTGACAAGTTCAGTCTTTTCCCATTGTCTACTCCATTGTCTCTTCCCATAAATTTAGTCAATTGTGTTCTGTGGAATCTACCCAGTGAAGTACATGTGTTGACTTGCCATTTATATTGTAGAAATAAAGTATTTTCAATGAAGGTTTTGATGGCCTTGTGAAATTCTATCATGTGATCTACAGCATCATTTCTATCACTAAGGCCGTATTTTGTAATTCTGTCCCTTCTGCTGAGAGAGATGAGACTTTCTATTCCCATAAACAGTTAAAATATTGAAAACCACTGTGACAATTCTACCGTGTCCTATATGGACTCTACGAGTCAAAATCAATTTGATGGAATTAAATTTAGATTTTTGGGGGATTTTTTTTGTTTTACTCTTTTCCTTAAATTACCCACTTTTGTATTTTGGTTGCAAATAATTATCAATGCACCCTGAATGTGTGTTTGTTTAATTTCAGACGGAAGATATTGGTAGAATTCTTTGATTTCTTTATCGCTAGCTATAGTGATCAGTGCATAAATTGTAATAGAAGCTGTATTATTTGGGTTTTTGTATGCATATGAATATTGTACTGTCACAGACAGCATGATATTTCAAGACAGATCTTTTAAACAATGAATGAGATACCATACATCTTAAATTTTTCATTCCCTACATAGTAACTCATATGATTGTCTGATTCAAAATGGATAATAACAGTATATTTCAGTCCACTAATGCCTAGAATATTGATGTTGATGTTTTCCATTTCACTTTTGATGACTTCTAATTTTCCTAGCTTAAACTTTGTATGGTCAATGTTACAATTATTAACAGATGTTTGTAGTTGCATCTTCTTGTTTTAATTAGTGTTCCACCCACACCATTATGAAGGAGTGTATGTTGAAAAGAAAGGACGTTCTTCTGAAGTTGTATCTTGAGTATCTCCCAACCCAAGGAATTCATCTTCCAGCAATACACCTGAGAATGTTCTGCTGATATTCATGAGACTGTAAGTGTCTGGCATTGTTCTCATTCTACTAACAAGATTGTCAGTTGCTAATCCATCAGATAAATCTAAACATAGAATGAAAACCTCATTAGGAACTGAAGGCCTAATGAATGGAAGCAGAACATTGTCAGAGACGGTGCCAGAGGAGGGGCTCCTTGCATTGGAAGGCACTCAGAAAGTGACTGATGAGGAACTGCTTTCTCAAAATACACTTGACAATGGTCTCCTCCGGTAATGGGGACATTGAGATTTTAGTTTGCAAATGCAACACGACTCAAAGTAAGAGAGGAAAGCTGCAAAAATCCACTAAAAATTAACGCCTGGAATGGATGAAGGCTGAACCTTGGTAAATTGAAAGTCATCCAAAAAGAAATGGAATATATAAATTCAGATATGATAGGCATTAGTGAGCAGAAATGGGCTGGTATTGGCCAATTTAAATCAGAAAGTCATATGGCTTTCTATGCTGCAAACAACACAATCCAGAGGAATGGCATTGGATTCATCATCAAACCGGACATTTCACAGTCTATCTTAGAGTACAATGCTGTCTGGGACACCTGCATTTCAACAAATTAATTAAATGCTAATATTATTCAAAATTTTGCATCAACCACAAAAGCTAGCGATAAAGATATTGAAGAATTCTACCAAGGTATTCTGTTGGAAATTGATCAAACATGTAATCAAAATGCCTTGATAATAACCTGGCGATTGGAATGCAAAAGTTGCAATCAAAGAGGAATAAGAGCAGTTGGAACCTATGGTGCTGGTGATAGAACAAAGTGGGAGACCACATGATAGAATTTTGTAGGACCATAATTCATTCACAGCAAATACCATTTTTCTTTTCCCCCTTTCCCCCCCTTCAAAAAACAATTTTCAACAACACCAACAATCACTGTTCACATGGATTTCTCCAGATGTACTACAAAGAAATCAAATTGATTATATCTGTGGAAAGACACAATGGAAAAGCTAAATATTAGCAGCTAAAACCAGACTAGGAGCTGACTGTGGAACAGACCACCAATTGCTCATATGTACGTTCAGTTTGAAGCTGAAGAAAATTCAAACAAGTACATGAGAACCAAAATGCAAACTTAAATTTATCCCTCCTGGATTTTGAGAACATCTCAAGAACAGATTTGACACATTGGACATTAATGACAGGGGACTTGGTGAGCTGAGGGAGGACAGCAAGCCCATCATTCATGAAGAAAGGAAAAGGCCATCAAAAAGACAGGAAAGAGAAAAGATCAGAATGAGCATCAGAAGAGACACTGAAACTTGTTCTTAATTCTAGAGTAGCTAAGGCAAATTGAAGAAATGATTGTCAAAGAGCTAAACAGAA
>NW_022106084.1:3223155-3224901 GCF_000313985.2 Echinops telfairi
GAACCACTGCAGGAAAAGTAACCATAACATCATTATAAAAGTGGTTATTTACAACAATATAAAATATAAAGAAGATTAAAATACACAGGATTGGATTAATAGGTAAACCGCATGGTAAATGGAGAAAAATTTAAAGTTGTCAAGGACTTTGTCTTGCTTGGATTCACAATCTATATTTATATAAGAAGCAATCAAGTGATCAAAGGACATATAGCATTAAGTAAGTCTGCTGCACAAGACCTCTTCAAAGTATTGGGGGAATAAAAGGATATTATTTTGAAGACTAAGATGTGCCACAATGGAGCCATGGTATTTTCAAAGGCCGTATATGTATGGAAAGTTGATCACTGAATAAGAAAGACTAATGAAGAATCTATGCATTTGAATTGTGGTGCTGGAGAATATATAAAGTACCATGGACAGCCTCTTTTACACAATTTTATTATAAAGGTTAATACAATATCTGAAAATTGGGTGCTTAATTAGGGTCAAAGGAATTTTTCACTCATTAGATGAAGTTTTCTGCTTGATGAGGAAGCTACAATCTAATAAAAATAACCCAATATAGATAAAACAGCTACTAATGGAAAAGGGAAACAGTTTTTATAATAATTATTTTTAATATGACATTTAAGGTAAAATTAAATGCTTAGCCCTAATCAGGAATGTAGATAATCTTCTGGGTAACAGAAGAAAGAGTAATATATGTTTTGAGAACATATGTTTTGTGGATGCCAAGACATGACAGAGATAATTTGATAAAATATTTTGTGATTGCTATTATATTTATAAAATAGGAAGTGTTCTACTGAAGAGAATGATTAGACAAAATAATAGAGGTTTGAAGAAATAGAAAACAAAAATTTCATCAAAGATAATGGATGAACGGATATCATTTCTGCACAATAGGAGTCACTATAGTTGGTGAATTTTTAAATGAGACGATCAACCTGGTTGTGATTTACATTGGTTGCATTCAGCTATGCAGGTATGTTCAGAGAATAAAATATGGAATTAGGAAAATAAATGAATGAAAGGAGACCAAGTTAATGAACAAGGACAAACATCTATTGGAATGTATTAGCTAGAGTATCGAAATATCAATGGTAATAATGTGATTATTGGTAGAGAGATTGAGAGTGAGTTCGGCAATAAAACTACTGAATGTCACTAAAGGACAACCAACAGAAATTCTGGTTGGTACAGTAATAAGAAGCAAAACAAATATTGTTGCTCTTCGGAGAGGAAAAAGAAAATTGTTTTAATCTCAAGTTTTAGGCAAAATGACAAAATTAAAAAATCCACATGAGTGGACTTCACCTCACAAAAGGTGTCATTTTAAGCTGTGTAAGAATCATAACCAGGCTCTGCAGAAGCAGATAGCTACACTTTGCCCCAGGAAATACTCTTGACCATTGAGACGATAGCTCAGAGGACACATCTACTTCTTAGGACAATAAAGAGAATGTGCACTTGCCTCTTGCTGACACAGACATCTGAAGATTTTTATGAGGCCTTCCTTCTTTTACGTCCACTCAGGTACAGAATACATTGTAGTTGTGCTCTTCTGCCTTTTAACTTGATTTTTAAGCCATTTCCCTCTTGCCTCCAAACAACAACTGAATGTTATTTTTATATTTTAGCACTGTACCAAGCAAAATTTCTTTTGGTTGTCACTTAGAGATACACAGTTGTTTTGTTACCAGACTCACTATAGACACTCTCTTACCAGGACTCGAATTTTTA
>NW_022106084.1:3226145-3227339 GCF_000313985.2 Echinops telfairi
CTTGACATCCACAAAATACCTGTTCAAAGTATGCTGCTTTTTCTACTGGTGCCCCTCAAGGAATATCTACATTCCTGATCCCTGGGTAAGCATTTAATTGTATATTGAATGTCATCTCCTCAAATTAAAAAATACATGTTATACAGACAATTTTCCCTTTTCCATTACTAGCTGTTTTGAACTATTTTTTATAAACCCATAAATTTCTGATCAAGAAGAAAACAATTAATAAAAAGTAAAAATATTTCTTTACCCTAAATAATCATCCAATTTTTCAGATGTTTTATTGATCTATATAACAAAACTCTGTAAAAGAGGAATTTGCATTGCTTTCTCCAATTCACATATCACTATTTTCACAGAACCAATTCCTATTGAGCTTTTCCATAACCATTCCAATTTAATAGCTCCAGTCAGAGATGATTACCAACCTTTTCTAATGCAATCATTCACAGAGGTCCCCTCTCCCCAAATTTGGAGTGGCTGCATAAAAAGAATCTAAAGAACTTTCTAAGGCATGAAACTAAGCAGTGGCAGAAACTTTTGAAGAATGGAAATAGACCATTGGTGGAGTGGGAAGAAGAGTGAGGTGAATAATGAACATTTTAACTACTCAGTTGATTCTTGTGTGTCCTTCCCAGCTGTGACCCTTGAGGAGATGAACTATAGATATACCTGTTTCCTGCAGTTTACAGCCTTTGTAAGTGGACATTTCTTCTGTAAATATCCATATTTCTGGCTGGTTTTGCTTTTTGTCTAAATACACTTGAAAGAATAGTTCTTTCTCCATCCATATCTACTTACCTCCTTCTTTTATAAGCTTCACGTTAGAGGATGACATTCTACTTGCCTGGGCTTAGTTCTTTCTTTGTGACAGAGGTAGCAATGGAAACACGTGTGGTATTGTACAATGCGGAAAAAATGATTTGGAGTGAAAGTCAATAATAAGCAAGATATGGTTGATTTTTAGATATAAAAAATGTAATCAAGTTAAAAGAAAAATGTTGAGTAATATATGATATAAATATATCACACCAAAACTATGCCAGTAATTTCATATTGTTTAAAATTTTTTATTTATTTTATTTTTTTAATCATTTTGTTAGGGCCTCATACAACTCTTATCACAATCCATACATACATCAATTGTGTAAAGCACATTTGTACATTCATTTCCCTCATCATTCTCAAAAC
>NW_022106084.1:3229293-3230573 GCF_000313985.2 Echinops telfairi
ACAGAATTTCATCCTCCTCACTTCAGTTAGCTAGACAGAAATGGACAAGGAGGGAAATGGGGAGATGGAAAGAAGTGACAATGGCAGGAATCTTCATATGAAAGAGAGGTGGAGACAAGTTTCCTCACACACCTGTCCAGCACAATGAAGGTGAAGGGCAGATAAAGGCCCACTTTCTCTTCAGTGGAAAGACCAAAGAGTATGACAATGTGGGGTGAAGAAAGTCAGGGTGTTCACACTACCTCCACAGTGGTTGAACAGACTCTTGGTTCTGTATCTAGAGAAAAGAACACAGCAGGGTGCACTGGTACACCTATCCGGAGAAAGAAGATTTGCTGCCTAGAACCAGCCAATAGCAGAAGACCCATGGATACCAGTCAATGGTGGGAGTCTCCTATTAACAAAACAAAAGACCGAGTTCTACATTCCACCAGGCCAGTTGACTTAGGCAGGGGTCCTTTGGAGTGTTACCAAAGTATTCCCTTCAATAACTCACTTTCTCTATTCAAACCTTCTGTCTGACTCTGGTCTGAAAGTGGTCCTAGACTGACATCTTTCTTGTGTGCAGGTCAACAACCAAAAGGTGGAGACTAGCAAAATATCTGGTTACATTTCCTCCAAAACACATTTTTTTTCTTGCAGGCTATAGTACTGTCAATATTCTTCAGTAACACCATAACTCAATCGCATCCATTCTTCTGCAGTCTTTTTTATTCATTGTCCAACTTTCATATGCATCTGCAGAAAATGAAAATAACATGCCTTGGGTCAGGTACCCCTTAGTATTCAAAAAATGACATCTTTGCCCTTTAAGATTTTCAAGATTTATTTAAAGAATACATAATTTGATTTCTTGGCTGCTGATTCCCTAAGTTGCTATTTTGGATCCCAAGAAAAATGAAATCTTTCACAGCTTTAATCCTTTCTCCATTTATCATTGTGTATTTTATTGCTCCAATTGTAAAGATTTTTGATTTTGTTGTTTACATTGAATTATAATATAGTGGCATATAAAGGGACTCAATAAATCATTGCTGAATTAAAAAAAATCTAATTAAAAGTTATTTCTTCTATGGACAAAGTAACAAAGAATCAGGAAAATTCACTACATTTGAAAAACAGATATGCAACTTCCCTGAACTTTTCTTGGTGATAAGTAGGACCAAGAAATCAATCTTCAAAAGGATTACACTTCCTAGCATATTAATACTGATAGACAAGGGGCTGAGACACGGGCATCGCGTAACAGGCTTTCCTGGGAAGCAAAGTCCACCTGGCTA
>NW_022106084.1:3231239-3232564 GCF_000313985.2 Echinops telfairi
GATCTTGCCTTTCAGAAATATGCACTGTTTATTGATCAAAAGAAAATTTTCCTTTTCATTGTAGAATGCCAACACACTGAGGTAGAGGGGAGTTTTGGAAGTATGTGGCGCAGCTGCACAAGGCATTAACAGGCACAGCAAGGGACTGAGGTGCAGGTGCAACTGACTAGAAATTGTCAATGACATGCTGTGCTGTTTGCAGAAAAATGTTCAATCCATGCCCTCTACCCATTGTGGAGACAAAGTAGATTTGTTTCCAATTAATAGGTAAAGCCTAGAAATTGGATATAGTTCAGAAGAGGTTAGGAAGACGGTGAGCTCAATAATCAAACCAAGAAACAGAAAGTTAAAAATAAAGGGAACCAGAGCTTCTCAAGACTTTGAATCAAGAATTAAATGGGTTCTCTTGCTCAATTAAATTTCCAGTAAAAATGTTTCAGCATTGTAATAATTATCAACTGCATATTAATAAGAGGCATATTAGGTTTGTTTAGCATTTAACATCAAATAAAAGCTTGCCTTTGGGATCCAGATAAAATGGTACATTTAATAATTGAAATATTATAAATTGGATATTATAGAAGTTTGGTAAAATGATAGAAAATAAAATTTTTAAAAAGAAAGAAATTTTTTAATTCTTAGATGTTTAAATGAATATATTTTTCTCTTGTTCTGGAAAGTAAAAGTAAAATCAGTATCCATTAAATTCCCCAACTTTCATGGTATTCAAATGCAGTTTTTATTTTAATGTAAATATGTGTTGTGTATAATAGAAGAGATCATGTTTTCTGTTCTTAAAACATTACCTTTTGAAATGGACATGTACATTTTATGCTTTAATCAATTAGTCTCATGTATAACATCATTCCATTTTCTAATTAAACATTTTTTTCACATTCAATTTAAGAATGAGAATTGGCGCCCGATGCCTGATCCCATGGACACATCATGATGACACAGGCTAGTAGACCCAGAAACAAGAATTATGTCTATGTGAATGAGGGGGAGGGCCGAGTGGAGACCCAAAGCCCATCTGTAGACCGTTGGACATCCCCTTACAGAGGTGTCACATGGAGGAGATGTACCAGTCAGGGTGCAGTATAGCACCTACGAAACAAACAACTTTCCTCTAGTTCTTTAATGCTTCTTTCCCCCACCCCACCCCGCTATCATTATCCCAATTCTACCTTATAAATCTGGCTGTATCAGAGCATGTATCCTGTACAGATAAGAGCTTGCAACACAGGTAATCCAGACAGATAAACCCTTTAGTACCAATAATGAGAGTAGCAATACCAGGAGGTAGGGGGAAGGTGGGGAGAGAA
>NW_022106084.1:3234219-3235535 GCF_000313985.2 Echinops telfairi
TTCAAACAAGTCAGAGTAATTGGTGGTGAGTATTTTGAATTCTTTTACATTTATCTTAATTTGCAACATCATCCTAAACTATATTTTAAAAGGCTGTTATGATTTGATTTGAATTTCAATGTTAAGAGCAACATTAAGCATTACTCACATGGAAGGCATAATTGTAGCCCTCTGCAGTACACCTGTAGCGCTTCTCATTGTCTTTGTAGGCAACAAACTTCCTTTTTCCCCAATAAGCAAGTAATATAGTATCAGGAAATTACACCGAAAAAAGGCGGAGAGGAGGGAACTATTGTTTTGACTATAATTTTATTTTTATATTAAATATCACATTTACCCAGGGCATTAAATAACTGACTTATGTCATAATGTCTGTGTATAAAATCACTTGCTTGGTAAACATACTTTTCTGGGCCTACTGTTGCAAAAAATATATTGATGTGAGGAGAAGCAGTGACTCGCAGAAGATTTTTGTTTGTGATTACTGTATTTCTTGGTCGTTTTTATCTTTGATTAGCTTCTCCTGGGCATGGCACCTGGCAGGTTGAGATTGTAGCTATAGAAATTATTTACATATTCTTTCCTTGAATTTGCATATAGGAAAGATGCCAAGGAAGTGAGGCAACTGGCAAATAAATGTAGAGGGTGCATGTGTTTTTGGTACAAAAACATAGTCATTGTTTTCTTACACATCTTGTTTGTATAAATTAATGGTCATTTAAAGGATTCAAGTTTGATAATGATATTAATATGCATTTCACTGGAAGAAATACTATAACTATACTTAATTGGATAAAATGCATAATTACCTTAAAGGAACTATTTCTAAATGCTGTGCAAAATGTAAGAGCTCTGAGGTGCTGCTCCATTAACAAATGGAATGACACATTTTACATAGTGACATTTCTTACCAATAAGTACCATCTCTGTCCTAGTTATCTAGCGATGATTTTTTTTAAATATCACAAATAGATGGCTTTCATTTATAATTTATTGTCTCGTAGTTTTAGGATGCAAAGTCTTGGCCAAACTCACTGAGCTTTCTCTCTCACTCTCCTGGCTCTGAGGGACACACTTGGTCCCTTCCACGGTCTTCTGCGGGACGCACGCCCAACTGTGACTCCGTCTCTGTCTTTACTCCTCTGCTTGCTAAACTGAATTTCATCTCAGAAGAGACTGACTAAGAATGCTTTCTCCGTGAATCCCGCCTCATTAACACCCTACAACTCTCCATTCCTACATGAAACTGGTTAAGAGATTCAGATTTGCAACACACATTTTTGGAGGACACAGTAAAATTCACCACCATATCTAAT
>NW_022106084.1:3236704-3238300 GCF_000313985.2 Echinops telfairi
TGTTCTTAAATATTTGAGTAATAGATTTTCTTAAGGCTGTATAATTCACTTCAAAGTGAGTATGACTGCATTAATCTTCTCTGTCAGTAATTTGAAGCTATCATTCTGCAAGTTAATTCACATATTTCACAATTTTAATTTTTAACTTTTCTCAAAGATTTAACAGAAAGAATAAAGTACAACACTTTAATCACAATATAACAAGAGAAAGGTGTCTTTATCCTCTGTACAAATTGTTAATTTTACATCAAATTATACCATAAAGGTGGAAATGCCCACTGGCTCCATTTAGTAACAGGTCAATTCATTTGTTCTTAATAAAGTCCATCCTATAAAGATTGCAGCAGTAAGTTGACAAAGCTGCTGGGAGTTCAGGCCTGATTCAGAAGAGGACATGTGGAGCAAAGAATATCACTGCTGATGTCAGGTGGATCTTGACTCATAGCAGAGAACACTAGAAAGATTTTTACTTGTGTTTTATTGACTATGCCAACCAAGTCATTTGATTGTGTGGATCATAATAAACTGTGAATAACCTACAGAAGAATGGGAATTCTGAAGCACTTCATTGTGGAACTTGCACATGAGGAACTTACATGGATCATGAGGAACTCGCACATGGATCAAAAGGCAATTGTATGAACAGAACAGGGAATAGTGTGTGGTTTAAATTCAGGAAAGTTGCAAGACAGAGCTATATACTCGCACCATATTTATCCAATCTGTATATTGAACAAATCATCAGAGAAGCTTATTATATATGAAAAAGAATATGCCTCCACGTTTGGAGGAAAGCTTATTAACAGCCTGCGATGATACAACCTAGCTTGCTGAATGTGAGGAGGTTTTGAAGCACTCGCTGATGAAGTATTGCAGTCTTCAGTATGAATTACAACTCAGTGTAAATAAGAACAAAATCCTCACAACTAGACCAATAGGTAGGATAGTGATAAATGGAGAAAGCATTGAAGTTGTCAAGGATATTTTGCTTGGATCCATAATCAATGCTCATGGAAATAGCAGTCAAGAAATCAAAACACCGCCTGGTGTGGGAAAGGAACTGACCTACCACATCACACCCAGAAGGAAGCTGAAGCAAAGGAAGGAGGAGGAAAGGAGCGGAACACACCTGGGCCCACCAAGCTCAGAGGACGATAGCCCAGCTCGGAGGGCTCAGTGTACAGAGAGGACTGTATAGCTGCCCCCATGGCGAGATGCAACATCCTGCACTGACCCATGGCCCTGCACGGGACAGCACCGGAGACACAGTGTGGGATGGGCGACTGAGCTGACCCCACCACACTGAGGCAAAACACTGGGGCCATGCAATGGAGCAGCAGGGAAGCAGAGCAAGGAGGTCCCAAGGGAATACAAATGATGGACTCTGGGGCCAGGACGTGGCACCCCATTAGACTTGTCCAGAAAACGCTTCTATGGGTCAACAAACAGACCTTGAACTACCAACAGGCTTTTTTTTTTTCTTTTGATTTTTTTTCAGCTGATTTGTTTTGTTTTGTTTTTTCCTTTTTTCTCTTCTTTTAAATTTTGTATGTCAGTGGCTTTTTTGTTTGTTAGCTTGTCGGTGCTGCTGCTATC
>NW_022106084.1:3241070-3242221 GCF_000313985.2 Echinops telfairi
ATACGTTTTTAATTTCCATAGTGATAAAACTAAAAGCAATAAATTAGTGTGTTAATAAGCAAACACATCAATGAAGAAAACCATGTAGTATTTGTTTGCGCCGGGTCCACACCATGCAGCCCCTTCCCCCAGCTCTCCCAAAAGATAGCCTGCTGTCCTATGCAGCCCCTTCTCCCAACCTCTCAAGGCCAGAGCAGGACTGTGCAGTCCCTGCCTCCAGCGTTCCAAGGGACTTATCTCTCCGGGTCAGGTCTGTACAGCCCTTTCCCTCAGTGTTATGGGATGACTTACTCACAGACTACATCCTGACTCAGACTGCAACTGCAGCACCAGAAGACCCTCCTTCCCCTTATCAGTACATAAGTCCTTGGCTCAAGCCCTATATGTGTCCTACTGCCTCACTGCCAGAGGCGATTTCCCTGACCTAACTCTTGGGTCTCAGAACTGCCTGGGGCCTCAAGATGGCCCTGTCCCTTTCTCTGCTCTACCTTCCCTGCAGGGAGTTCTTTCCCTGCCTCAATAAAATATTTCTTAACTTCACATTCCTGGCTACATTTTACCTCTGTTCTGTGCCTCCATCTCCAAACTCTCAGTATTTTTACCCCAAGAAATTAAAAAGCTACTACAGAAGAAAATTCCAACAAGAACAAAAATTCAACTGTTCTCTTCCAGACTTGTTTTCCTAGACAATAGTAGTTTTATAAGCAGTATTCTCAGTAAGGTGTCAAACTGTCCTTGCCTTGGACTAAGGCATAGCTATGATGGGTGAGGGTTGATAGTGGTGGCTGTGATTATGTTGGTGACTTGTTCTAAATTAAAGCACAGGTTGTTAAGTGCCTTTCGTCTGTCTTTTGCCTCTCTGAAGTTTCTTATTAAAAAGCCAACCCACAAGACAAAACAAAACAAAACAGCAACAAGAACAAAACCTAGATCTTTCATGTTTTCTCATAGGTAACAAAGGGAAAAAGCAAATATCAATATCTTGGCAAGCAATAGAAAATTAATAATTTTCAAAGAAGCTAGCAAAAGTACAGGTCAACTTACCCATATTTCTTTCAACTGCAATACTTATCCTATTACTTAGTTGAAGGAGGAAACCCAGGGAACTGTCCTGAGAGATGAATTTTGTGCAAAAAATCAGTTTCTCCATA
>NW_022106084.1:3244385-3245398 GCF_000313985.2 Echinops telfairi
TTTTTATGGTCTTTATAAAAAAACTTTCATACACACAAAAGCAGAGTGATGGTAAAATGAACACACACTTTTAACAGAATGTAGTTTGTAGAAACATCAGTATTATACTAATGTTGCTTACTGATACTTTTGTTTTATTTTCTCTTTATTTCATATTTCTTATAATGTTTTATATTAACTCATATATAGAATTTCTTAAAAATTCTACCTAGTTCAGAAAATACATGTTTAAAAAATGGACCTTTGCTTAAAAACTAATTTTCATTTTCTAATTCAATAAAATGCAAGATTCTTTGCTATCATCTAATAGCCTGAAAATTTCCTAAATTTCCTTGCATCTGTCTGCTAGCACACTCCAAACTCACTGTCGTGAAATAAATTCTGACTCAGAATGACTCTCTAGGACAGAATAGAACTGTAACTTTTGGATTTCCAAGTTTTTAAATCGCATTTTTCCTGTTAAGAACAACTAGTGGGTTCAAATATTTGTCCCTGTAGTTAGCTACTCAATCTGTAAACCACTACACCACCGGGCCATCTCCATTTCATGTATTCGAGAAGAATACAAGGTGCATATTTTACTTTTGATTGTTAGATATTTTATTTATCTTTCACATTGTTAATCAAATCCTGTTTCCCTCCCCCCTTCCCTTCATGCCACTGTCTACTTGAATGAACCAGATCAAGGAGGATTAAGTAGACTATCTCATATTTTAGATGTAACTATTTATCATCATAATGCTGTTATATTTAATTTTATATTTAAAAAATGAAGAATAAAAGGGATTATTGGACTTATCCTTAAAACATGTTGAAAAGAGTATACTGCAGTTCTTGTATCTGGTATAATGTGTTATTTATCAACAAATACATAATATTTGTTGATCTCACTATATTGGTGATGTTAAGATTGTTCAGTGAGTTGAAGACATGAGAAAGCAACCCATCTGTTAAGCACCTCTCCATTAACATTTCATTTAATGATCTTTGCCTGAATCATTCATTAAATAAAG
>NW_022106084.1:3247455-3249134 GCF_000313985.2 Echinops telfairi
CGTAGTAGTGGAAGAGATATAAAATTGGATCGGGTTGAGTTTATTGATACCATACAGTAAGAAGAAACAGCCAGAACACTCCTCAGAGACAAGGACGGGGAGACTTCATCTCACATACTTTGGTCATGTTATCAGAAGCAACCAGTTGCTGGAGGCGGACATGATGCTTGGTAAAGTAGAAGGAAAGCAGAAAAGAAGAAAGCTCTCAACAGATGGATGGACACAGTGACTGCAACAGTGGACTCCAACATAAGAACCATTGTAAGGATAGTGCAGGGCCAAGCAGCGTTTTGCTCTGTTGTACACAGGGTCTCTGTGAATCGGAACCAACTCAATGGCATCGAGCAGAAACAACAACAGTCCTAAATCAAATTTCTGCATTTGCTCTTTTAGGTCAAGGAGTTATGGCGTGTTCTAGTGTTCTGTTGGTTGTTTGGATAAAGGTGAAATTCTTAATATAGCTCCTCTACAATGCAGATAGAGCTTATATGACACTAATAGAGAGGAGTATTTAGTTTTTGTTAGTACCAGCACTTCATCCTCTTTCCTCCAAGGATGAGGCATCTTTGAAGCAAGCCATCTAAGAACCATCTTAATCATTGCAGAGAGGAACCCCAGGCCCCCTGGGGCAATACATTCTTGATCCTTGTCTGGAGTGGTGAAGGCAGTCAGAGGCATGAGAGACTGAGGCACAGAAACTCAAGGGAGCAGTACCAAGACTATGGGATACTTTCTCCTCATCTGGCCTGAGACTATAAGACTGTGAGACAAAGTGACAGGAAGAACTTCCTGGTCCACAAATTCAAAAACCAAAAGACCATGTGGCAGACAGTCAGGACTTGAGAGAGACTTGGCTGCTGGCTGAGGAGAGGTGTTGGTGTACACCAGTGACTGTATCCTTACTCCCCTGACTTGTAGCAACCTTTTACTTAGCCTAATAAGCCCTTATCATTCTAAGAATTGTCTGTGAGTGCTAGATGGCAATTTCAATTAATTATCAAACTCAACATAGAAGTGTGCTGTGGGAGGTATGGTTGGTGTCAGAGTAGCTAAAGAAGGATGGATCGTGGAAACATGTCTGTCTCCTTCCTCTTGGCATGAGGGAAATCAGAGGAGATCAGATATGGTCCTCCCTTCCTCAGCTGTTTTATTACAGTAAAGCATGCACTAATAGGTGGCATTTACCAAGTCAACACAGAACATCCAAATAATCTTGTTATACAGTATAAGATTTTAAAAACTTAGAGAAATTAGAATATTCTAGCAAATTTATATGCAATACACGCTCTGCCACCCACACAAGAGTTCCCAGACACAACTTTTAAGACTGAAAAAAAAAATGTGTGAGAGAAGATCCAGAATACTTGAAGGATGCTGTGGCTGCTCTTCTCTGTAGGTCAGCACTGCAGCTGCTGAATTGGGGAAGCCCATTACAATGGGGGTAAATGGATACTGTGGTGGCAAAGACCAAGGTGTAGAACTTAATCATCAAAGACAAGGTGGGTTTGGCTAACATATTGAATTGCTGAGTCAAAGTAGACTCACACAAACTCCAAACCTATAACATTGATTAATTGGTTAAAATGTTCCCAGGAATGAAATAGATAGGAAACCTACCACAGTGTTATTGTATTTTAAATAAGCAGATCAGATTTATGTTCAATGACCCAAGTGTAATT
>NW_022106084.1:3249832-3252192 GCF_000313985.2 Echinops telfairi
CAAATCATTGAATTAAAAGTCATTACATTGAGGAAATATCCTGTTGTAATACCAACATTTATATGTTAATCTTCCAAATAAATCTCCAAACATTTTCCAGGGTGACCATTAGGAAAAATAAATAATTTGAGTTTTAGAGGATTAGTAGACAAGATCTCTAAAATTAAATTAATTACTCAGCCCATTAAATAGAGGGAAGACAACTAGTTAGCAGGTTATTAATACAGTCACAGCTCATGTTTGTCTCAGTGTTTCAGTGGATTTTTGAACCCATCTGATAGTGATTCTTTTGTTCCAAAACACATAATTTGAATATACATAGCCAACTAATGAAAGAATTCCCACAGTGGATTTCCAACATGTAAATGGAATGTTATTGTGGTAGGAAAGGCTGGGTGGAAACCATTATAATTTTCTTCACTTTGGACAATCAACCAAGAGCAATATCATCTTTGAGGTATTGCAGAAATTAAAACTACCACTAGGATTTAAGAGTACAGAGGTAATGACTCCCTGTACATCCTCATTCAACTTCCCTATTTTTGCCTCTATACAAAACAGAAGTACAATAGTAGTAGACAGTGAATTATCAATTAGCCAGATGGTGAATCCAATTGCAGCTGCTGTTCCAGGTGTGGTTTCATAGATTGAGCACATCAGTGCAACTCATTGTACCTGGTGAGCAATTATTGACCTAGCAATTGTGTTTTCTCAATTCCTGTTAAGAAAGAGGACCATAATTATGTGTGTGTGTGTGTGTGTGTGTGTGTGTGTGTATTAGTCAGCCATACACATTTACTGTCTTCAAACAGAGGTATATCAAATCACTAGCCCTATGTCTTAATTTAGTTTTGGCAACAACGGTCTTGATCACCTTTCCTTTCCAAAAAACACCACACAGGCCCATTATATTGGTATATCGTACACCACCTAGTTAAGTGTATAATAACTCAGTGTCGTTGCCTAAGATCCATCTCTTTCCTAAAGTTGTCAACTAGGTGAGTTTAATGGGGTGTTGTGGGAGTCCCCACAATTGGATTCTCACTCCTGTTATTGTTAGCTGCCATGGAACCAACTCCAGGGTATATGGACTGTATGTACAACAGAATAACAACATAGCACTAGTCTTCCACCATCCTCATGGTTGTTCTTATGTTTGAGCCCATTGTTGTTGCCAATTTGTCAGTCCGTCTTCCCCAAGATCTTCTTTTATTTTCCCTGCCCCTCCACTTATCCTGCATGATGCACTTCTCCAGAGACCATCCTTGCCTTTAAGGAGCATTCTGGCTGTACTCATTCTGAGACAGATATGTTTGTTCATTTGGCACTCCATGGTACTTTCAATATTCTTCACCAACTCCATAGTTCAGATGCATTCGTTTTTCTTCAGTCTTCCTTATTCAATGTCCAATTTTCATATGCATTTGAGACAATTAAAATATGATATATTGGGTCAGGTGCACCTTACACAAAGTAATAATATCCTTGTTTCTCAACACAACCTGTTTTTAGAATGCTATGAATGATATCGGAAGCCAAAATCCATTTGCAGGGTCCCTATGTGGTTTGAGTGTCCTGGGAATCCACTGTCAACAGACTAGGGATGTGAAGAGGCCTAACGTCGGGCAAAGGCATTGTAACGAAGTTCTTAGGAACTGCACTTAAACCGGAGTGGAAGGTCTTACCATTAGATCTCCGTTTGGACCCACTTTCAATTTATCACAAATGTCTAATATTGTTTACTTTCTCTTAGATAGCGCTTTTTCACTGTTTCATATGATCCTTGCTGCTGAGGTGTTTTTGTTTGTTTGTTCTGGTCTGTCCTTGTTTCATGTGCTTTTCAGTGTAGGAAAGCCAGGATGTATGAAGACAGTAGCTAAATAACCATTACCTTTGCGTTTGAAAGGGGTGGGTGGAGAAATGGGAAGTCAACACCAGTAGATTTAAGAAGAAAGAAAATGTCCCAAAGTTGATCTTGATGATGATTGCACAACCTTTCTTAATATGATTCAACTACTGAATTGTATGATGTTTTCATTATAATTCAATCAGACTAATTTTTAAAAAGATGTCGTGTGCACCACATTTACCCAGTGGAGTGCATCATTTGATCTCTTGATGGTTGCTTCCATGAACATGAATTGTGAATCCATGA
Organism: Echinops telfairi; assembly: GCF_000313985.2. NCBI lineage: Eukaryota > Metazoa > Chordata > Mammalia > Afrosoricida > Tenrecidae > Echinops > Echinops telfairi. The sequence continues at coordinate 3,251,988 of NW_022106084.1, forward strand.
AGGGGAATATTATTGACAACTTTAATATGTTCTCTGTTTATCAATTGGTCCAGTTGGTCTTTTATATAGGGAATTATAGTAAAAAATTTGCATTTTAATCATACCAGTATAAATGTCAAGTATATGCTATTATTACAGGTAATATAGATTTATGAATCTTTTACTTTTAACCAGAGTGTGAATTTTATAATAACCAAGTTTATGG
>NW_022106084.1:3253577-3254819 GCF_000313985.2 Echinops telfairi
ATTTTCTTTGCCTTTACCCTATGTATGTATACATATGCCATAGCACCTAAGCATGTCTCTGGAGATAAATGTCTCTGGAGATAAATATACAACATTCACATTTTAGACAATAGTTTCAAGTCTTCAATAACTTAAAAAGTATTTAAAATAAAATAGTCATATGATATACATAAAATTTTGCATATTCATAAGGTCCAGGAAGGAATTTAACAAATGTATGTGGGCAAAAATGGGTGTTATAATGCTGTTTTGTATTTCACACTGTTAAAAATAGTCCTTAGTAATTTTAGGTACTTATGGAAACAAAGCTGATTCTTCCAGGATACTGAGTTCATCATTAAGAGATTAATTTTTCCTTCTTTAAAAAAAAATAATCTCATAAATCTTGACGGAATCCACATTGCTTAACAGATGACTCCTACCCAGAAATGGAACCGTGGGAGCAGCAGGCGCAGCACAGCCTGGGTGACTGATGGAAGCTCTGAGTGTACTAGGAGCCCTCAGTATTGTTTTCAAGAAGTAACCTTGATAAAAAATAAATGTAAGTCCTAATTGGAAAAGAACACTTCCACTTAGTCAATTACAATTCACCTCCACCTTATTAAATATTTCTGAGGCAACTGAGGACATTTTTACAGGAGTAGCCTCATCTTTCTTCAAAGAACAGATGGTAGGTTTGAACTGATCCTTTGTGTTTAGGAGTGCAGTGCTTGGCAAACAGCATGACCAATGTCTTTAGTTGGGAAATAACTAAAAAACAAATAAAGAAAAGAAAACCAAAATAATCACCAAAACCCCCAAAACAATAAAAGAGCATGCAAGTCATCACAAGTCTATCAGGGATCCTGACAGACAGCAGATGGATATCTCTTGATTAAGTAGAGAGAAGGACATATTATAATCCACCCGTCCAGTCCCCTTTACTTTCAGGGTTACATATCCTGGGTCCTGCTTACCTAACAACACATATACCCCTTGGTCTTCAGCATTCATATCTGAAAGGCACACTTCCTAAAATTCCCCATTACTATTCCTGCAGTCAGGGATGGAGCTGTCTAGTTCACCCCCCATTCCCATCGCCCCAACCCCGTTACAGCTTTAGACTTTCAGTGTGGTCCCCTTGTAGGTGAACCCCAACCAGTTCAGATGAGGCACCAAGTACTTCCCCCTCAGTCAAAAAGCTATAATTGGGATTCCGCGAGAACTTCGTGGATTTGTTTCCATCACTGGTCTGTGGCAATC
>NW_022106084.1:3255925-3258010 GCF_000313985.2 Echinops telfairi
TCTCAGAAGAGCCACGTAGAAGGGATGATAAATCCAGGGTGAAGTATAGCACTAAAACACTAAAGAAAACATAACTATCCTCTAGTTATTTAATATTTCCTCCCCTTATTATTATGGTTTTTATTTGTTTTACCTCATTAATAATGTTAGACGTGCATATGTTCATTTGTATAATTTAGATCGATACATGAAAGCCAAGATAGGTAACTTTTCAGAAACAGTAACAGGAGTAATGGTTTCATGAGGAAATGAGAGGTGACTGGGCAGGTGGGGAAGCACAGGAGGTGCGGTGAAAGACCGTATAACCCCATTTGAGGGGAGCAAACAAAAGAATTATACACAAATGGATATACTGGATGGTGTAAGATGCAATAAAAAAATAATGGGGCTCCTTGGGGAGGGGGAGGAATAACAGGGAGCTGATATCAAGGCATTCATAAGCAAATAACATGTTTAGAAACTAACTGTGGTAGTAATTGTACAATGCTTTTTGATGTGATTGAGCTATGGAATGCTATGTAAGAGCTTCCCATTTAAAAAAAATCACACACACCAAATCAATTCAGACCCATATCAACCCTATTGGACAGAGTAGAACAGCCACTGTGGATTTCCGAGACTTTAAATCATTAGAGGAATAGTCAGTCTCTTCTTTATCCTGTGGAGCTGCTGATAGATTAGAACCACTGACCTTGCAGTTAGAGGATCAATTCATAGCCCTTTGCACCACCAGGGCTCCTTATTGGAAAAGAAGCTAAGCCTGAACTGAAAAAAAAAAAGTGCTTAAACAGCTTAAATTGTTCCTCAGAAATAATACTATAACATACCATATCTGATGTTGGATTTTATTGGGTAAGGATTTTTAGCTGAATATCTTGCATACAATCTACTACATTTTGTGTATGTTCCTTACCTCACTTCTACTGGCTCTCTTCATGAATCATGGCCTGGAGGCCAGTTGTTGAAAATTCTAGAAAAGAGCAGGGTGGTTTCAAGACACAAAAGGAGATAAATCTCATTGCTATGACAATCCCCAAGGCACACCAAATTGAGGCTGTAGCTAACTAGATCTATGGATAGTAAAACTACTGCTCAGACACACAGAATAGTTACAAAATATTAAAGTTTTCATAGCTTACTTAATTTTTACAGAAAAATAAATGTATGCATTTTAATAGTAAATATAAATAGAATTTTTACAGTATGGGGATTTGTATCACTTTGGAAAACTACTGAGTAAAAGCATAATACATTCATTTGATTCAAAAGTGATAGTATAGTTACTTGATTTAAATTTGAACCATAGAATATTAATGGAAATTTAAAAATAAAATTGCATACATAAATATTTTTATACCAAATCTTATAAGGTTTTCGATCATTCATTTTAATTTGAACCCCTGTATTTTCACCCAAGACATACTAAGTAAAAATCCACATATAATGAGATTTTTAGTTGATTTTAAGAATCTGAAACTGATTCAGTATATCTGGTTTGGAAATTCAAATTTTCAGCAGGAGGTGGCACTAGAAAGAGCCTGTTCAAAGACTTGAACAGGTTATCCATGCTGTGAACAAGGTAGCAAAGATATCTATTCCAAATCATGTTTCTGTTATTATTTGCTAACTTTATTTGATTGCAGAACTAATATTTTTCACAGATTATTATTTTTTTCTGTTGTATACACAAGAGGCATAAAAAGCTATGGACCCAAAATGTGTGTCATTCCAATATACTATTTCTACTTTATAGCTGAAGACCATATAAAAAAGCTTTAGAAAACAAGAAATTGAATATAAAGAAATGGTAGGCATTTTTTCTTAATATACTCTTAATTTTCACCAATAGCTAAGATATTAAGCTAATTATCTTTTGAACATTAACACTTAAAAATGCCATTTGATATGGAGCAGACAACTTAAATGTAGGAAAAGAGCATACAAATGATCATGCCCTTTTGAAAAATTAAAGCAATAAATAAGTCCACTGTTAAATGCAACTGACATTTTTAGGCTTTCTCCGTACTGTAGTGGCAATATACAAATATATCTATGTATAAATATAGGTAGCCTTTCCATGGCTAT
>NW_022106084.1:3258574-3259854 GCF_000313985.2 Echinops telfairi
AGGGCCTCAACCATCACTGCCTATTGGAAAAGGAGTCCCTTGCCATTCCCAAATGTGACATGGAAGGCTTGTCCATTCCAGAAACCTTCCAAGGAACGCTGCACATGTCTTGGCATCCCAGCAACTTGCGTCTCAGCTATCCCCAAGTTCTGCAAAGGAAGACCACAGCCAAACCTTCCTTCTATTAAAGAAAGCCCCACTGTCTTTGGAACTCAGCAATGATGTTTCCAGCTGTTGCCACCCCTCACCATCCGCACACTCAAGAAAGGAAAGATCCAGCCATTTCAGTAACTCAGTAAGGAATGAGCTGGGCATTTCTGCCCTGTTTCAAGGTAGATTCCAGCTGTTTTCATCCCAGGAAAAGTAGATTTGGCTGTCCCTTAACACTGAAAAGGAAGGCCTCATGTGCCCCCTTGACCCATCAAGGAAGACTCTAGCTAACCCCAGGATCTAGCAAGGTAGGTTCTCACCACACCTTCAACTGGACATAGAATGCCTGGGTCCTCCCTGTTCTCAGGCAAGGAATGTCCCAGCCTTCTCTGTCCCCTATATAGGAAGTCCATAGCCATTGGAGTAAAATTGCAAGGAAGACCCCGGTGTCCCCATATCAAGACAAGGAAGCTATACTCCTCTTCCCATTTCTTCATCATAGCAAGAAATCCCCTCCAGTAGCCTGGTATGTGTCAAATGGCCTCACACTACCCAGTAGCCCACTCAAAACTCATAGATACACCACAATACCATGCGAAAAACAGTAAATTGCAACATATGCAAAGAAAGAAGAAGAGGAAGAGGAAGAAAAAGAAGAAAAATACCCATGAACCACTGAAAGACAGCCAAGTCTAAATGATAACACTAAAGAAAAGCCCCTGGAAGTACCAGAAGTAGAATCCAAGGGAATGATGCTTAGAAGCCTTTAACAGAGCGAGCAAAGAGTTAAAAAGTAGAAACTCTATACCTGATAGATAAATATCCAGAATAGAAAAAAATAAGATAACAGGATTATAAAACATGGTAATAGAGATGAGTAATAGATATGAAGAAACATAAAATGAAATTAGTAAATTTGGAGATAATTATTTTAAATGTCACCTATGAGACAAATAATCCATCCAAACATCAAATGAATCTGAAGAAAGTAGATTAACAATGTGGGACAGCAGCAAAAGGAACAACCAGCAACTCTTTGGGATACAGGAGAAAGAAGAAAAAAAAATCTGCAGAGGGAATAGTACAAGAACTCATGGAAAAGAACTTCCTCAATATCATAAATAAGGAGG
>NW_022106084.1:3265395-3266718 GCF_000313985.2 Echinops telfairi
TTCAATTCCTCTTCACTTTCAACATGAAATTGTGTCATCTCCATATCTCGGGTTGTTAATAATGCTTCCTCCAATCCTGATGACACATTCTTCTCTATATAAACCAGCTTAGCTAATGATATGTTCAGCATACAGATTGGACAAGAATTGCGAGAGGATATGAACCTGAAGCCCACCTTTCCTGATTTAAAACATCCAGTATCCCATTGGTCTGTTTGCACAAGTGCTTCTTGCTCCATGTACAAGTTCATCAGGAACACAACAAGTGTTCTGGAATTCCCAAGGTCATCCACAGTTTACTATGGTCTACACAGTCTAATGCCGCTGCATAATCAATGAAACAAAAGTAAATATCTTTCTGGTATTCTCTGTTTTGAGCCAAGACATATCTGTCATCTTCCCTCGTGTCATGTCCTCTTCTGAATCTGGTCTGAACTTCTGGCATTTCCCTATCAATGTAGTTGCTGCAATTGTTGTTGGGTAATATCTGTATATCCATATAGGCATACTTATGGATATAAAGATATATGTAGAGAATGCTTATGGCACTGTGCTTTATTGCTCAGATAGTAAGTTAAAAATTGGTAATTTGAGCCCAACAGTAGTGTATTGAGGAAAATATGTGATGATCGTCCATTTAAACATTGCATCCCAAGAAAACATATTGGCCAATTTTATAATCTTTAGAAGTTACAATATAAATATTAATATGTTGATATGACATTTCAACATTGTATATATTCCTGCAGTACAAAGTTGGAGTTATGTTGCCAGAAGTCAAAGAACGCTTAGGGTTACTAGAATTGAAAAAGCACAAAAAAAGATCTTAGAGCATTCAGGGAGAACATGGCTTGCCAAAATTTTGAAGTTATGGTCGTAGCTTCCAAAACTGTGACAGATTAAATTTCTCTTGTTTTAACCATCAAAGCTTCCAACCTGTCACCTGACTTATAGATTTTGAACTCATGCATCCACAATTTCATGATTCATTTCCTTTAGATCTCTTTCCCAACACACACACGTACACACACACACCACCCACTCCCCTACCCACCCACCCCCCACCACCCACACAGTGGAGCTTCAAAAAGTTTAAGGCAATAGGAATTTAAAAATACTATAATTAGTCTATAAATTTTAATACCCATTTGTGTCTTTGTATGAGTACGTGTATGTATATACATGTTTTGGTACAGACATAGCAACCTCAAGTACAGAAGAAAACACTGCCCAACCCTGCGTCATTATTATAATTGTTGACATGTTTGAGCTCATTATTGTGGCCACTGTGTCAGTCCATCTCCTTGAGGATATTCTTCTTTT
>NW_022106084.1:3267943-3269447 GCF_000313985.2 Echinops telfairi
AAATAAGGGGTAGAACATGGCATGTACAAAACATGAATTTAGAAATATTGTGAGACATTTGAAAAATTAGACACATATGGAGCTATACCCTAGGCATTAGTGATCTGAAATGTTGTAGCATTGGCCATTTACAATCAGACAATTATGTGGTTTACCATGCCTGGAATGGAAAATTAAAGAGAAATGGTGTCACATTCACCATTGAAAAATGCAGTTCAAGATCTATCTTGATGTAGTATGCTCTCTGTGATAGACTAATATCTACATACCTAATAGAAAATCAAGTTAATATGACTATTTTTCAAATTTATGCACCGAAAACTGAAGCTAGTCATCAAGAAATTGAATAATTCTACCAATTTGTTCAGTAAAACATTTAGCAATCATATAGTCAAATTTCATTTATAACCATTAGCAATTGGAATGTCAAATTTGGAAACAGAGAGAAGGGAAGTAGTTGGAAAACAGGCATTTGGTGGTAAAAATGAAGCTGGAGTACTCATGGTAGAATTTTGAAAGGCCAAAGATTTCTTAATCGAAAATACACCATCACCACCCCTTTAAAAAAAAAAGAACATAAGCAGAAACTCTATATATGGACATAACTAGAGAAAAAATGTAAAAATCAAATTGACTATATCTATGGTAAAAGACAATGGAGAAGTTTAATATTGGCAAATAAAAAGGGTAAGCAGGCCAACTGAAAAACATCATTAATTGATCATAAATAGGTTTACGTTGAAGCTGAAGAAAATTAAAACAGTTCATGAGAGTGAAATTACAACCTTGAATATATTCCACCTGAATTTGGCGAATATCTCAAGAACAGATTAGACCAGAAGTACAGAGACCTAATGATCTGGCAGATGACATCAAGAACATCATGCATGAAGAAATCAAAAGACCACTCAAAAGAGAAATAAATGATCCAGGTGGATTTCCAAAAGAAACGTGCTCCTAAATGTACAGTAGCTAAAGCAAATGAAGAAGTAATAGTAGAGCTGAACCGAAATGTCAAAGAACAGCTTGCAGGGAAAAAAACACGATAAGGACATGTGCTACACAGACCTCTTCAAAGTGTTGAAAAGCTTTAAAGACTCTGGTGAACTTGCCCCAAACCATGCTATTTTCAATCATGTAATATGCATGTGAAAATTGGACAATGAGGAAGGGAGACAGGAGAAGAACTGATGCATTTCAATGATTCTATTGGTAAAAATTATTAAGAATATTGACGACTGCCAGAACAACAACTAAATCTGATTTTCAGGAAGTACAACCAGAAGCCTCCTTTGAATGGAGTTTGAGGAAACATCACCTTAATTCCTTTGAAAAGGAATCACCAGAAATCATTCCTTGGAAAAAGACACCATCCTTGTTAACATGGAATGTCAGTAACAAAGAGGATGGGCACAGTGGCTCCAACAATGGGCTCAATCAGAACACTTGTGTGAGGCTGGCATAGGGCCAGACAGTGTCTCATTGTTCTGAGCATATGGTTGCC
>NW_022106084.1:3271298-3283986 GCF_000313985.2 Echinops telfairi
CACATGGTTTAAAATCAGGAAAGGTGCCTATTGGGTTTGTATACTGTCACCATACTTTTTTCAATCTGTATGCTCATAAAACAATCAGAGAAGCTGGATTATATGAAAGAATGTGGCATCAGGATTGGAGGAACCCAACTTGCTCTGCAGATATTACAACTGTATTTGCTGACAAAGGTGAGGACTTGAAGCACTAATTTGTGGATGAAGATCAAGGATTACAACCTCTGTATGGATTACAACTCAATGTAAAGAAGACCAAAATCTTTACAATTGGACAGGTAGTTAACATTATGATAAATGGATATTTTTGGTTGGTTAAGTTGTTAAGGATTTTGTGGTGCTTGGATCCACAATCAATACTCATGGAAGCAGCAATCAAGAAATTAAATGATGCATTGCATTGGGGCAATATGCTGCTTAAGATCTATTTAAAATTTGAAAAGCAAGGATGTTACTTAAAGGTCCAAGGTGTGCCTGTCCCAAGCTGTGGTATTTTGGTATTTTCAATTCCCTCATATGTGAGTGAAAGTTGAATTTCAAATAAGGGAGACAGGAGAAGAACTGATGCATTTGAGTGATGATGCTGGCAACAAATATTGGAAGTACCAAAGAGTACCAGAACAGCAAACAAATCTGCTTTGGAAGAAGGAAAGCCAGAATGTTCCTCAGAAGAAAAGAGGCCAAGACTCGGTCTCAAGAAATTTGCATATAGTGTCAGGAGAGATCATCCCTGGAGGAGGATGTCATGCCTATTAAAGTAGAGGACAGTTACAACCAGGAAGACCGAGGACAGGATGGGCTGGCTCAATGGACTCAAACATCACAGCAAACGTGAGGATGGCACAGGAAGGGGCAGTGCTGTCTGCTGTTGTACAGAGGGTGGCTGTTTGTCAGAACTACTCATGGATGGCACCTAACAGCAACAACAAACAACTGGGGAGAGAAATGCATTCCAGGTAAAAAGAATACTAATATGCAAAAAATATACTGAGCCAGAGTAAACTTAATTCATGTCTTGCAGTGTATCTGTTTCCATGCAATTGAAGCACGGTGTATGTATATGAGAATGCATCATGGGTTAACGTTAGAGTGCCTAAATGTAAGATCTAAAAAAAAAACCTCATATCAACATTTTCAGTGATTTCTTTCATTCTAATGTCAAGACCGCTATGATTAAATTTATGTTGGGAAAGAGCATACTGCTACTGGTGTGAAGAATAAATTAAGGGAAATATAATTGAAGTCAAAGGGGAGAGTTAACAGTTTGTATGCTATTCTAAGCAAGCTTATTTAAGAGTAATGGGGAAAGAAAAACAGGAATTTGAGACCCATTAGAGATTAGAGAAATCATTAGAAAAGCAGAATCTCAAGTCTTACTGAGTTATTGGATTTGGAGGCAGTAAAGACAAGATGTTGTCGAAGTATTGTCTCGTGTGTCTTGCTTGAATGAATAAGTAAATGATGAGATCAACATCGAGAATAGATCCATCTTGGTAGAAAATACATGAAAAGGAAATAGTGAGTGTTCGAGGAAAGCTTTCTTTGGCAATGCCAATTTTCAAATTTCTGTGAGCTACCTGACATAAAGAAACTTCACTCTGTCCTATATTAAAAATCTACTCATAAGGTTTTCAACTGATCCTTCCTCCAAAATGAGGATTCTAGTCCTTCTTCATTGTCTGTTCTTATTCTGGACACTCCACTAAAACTGATTCACTGTGGGTGACTCTGCTGGCATTTGAAATACCAATGACAAGCTTCCAGCACCACAGCAATACACAAGCAACCACAGTGTGACTAATTGATAGACAAGGACAACAAAATGTCAAGAAGACCAAAATCCTCACACCTGGAACAATAGGAAACATGATGATGGATGGAGAAAAGATTGACGTTGTCAAGGATTTTAATTTCCTTGGATTCACAATCAATGCTAAAGGAAGCAGAAGTCAAGAGATCATTGGGTAAATCTGCTGCACAAGATCTCTTCAGAGTACTGAAAACAAGGGTATTACTTTGAGGAGAGAGGTGTGCCATGGTATTTTCAAATGCGTCATAAGGCTGTGAAAGTTGGACATTCAATAAAGAAGACCTAAGAGGAAGTTATGTCTTTGAATTGTGGTGCTGATGAAGAACGTTGAAGGGACAGACCAGTCGGTCATGGAAGAATTTTGTTCAGAGTGCTCCTGAGAGGCAAGGATGGCAAGCCTTTGCCTTACATACTTAGGAATATTGTCAGGAGAGACCAGTCCCTGGAGAAGGACCTCGGGTTTGGTAGAGAGGGAGTGAAAAGTAGGAAGACCCTCAGGAAATGGATTAACACAGCGGTTGCGTCAATGGGTTCAAACAGAGGAACAATTGAGAAAACAGCACAGGACCACTGGGCAGTGTTTCCTTTGCTGTGCATGAAGTCGCTGTGGGTCAGAATTGACTTGAGGGTACATATCAACAACATATTAAAAATATAAGTCATAAAGTTTGAAAAAATGGTTTGGAATAGAAATATATCATTTTAGTGGTGAACTGTTATGTGTGCATGTGAGTAATAGGAGTAAATTCTTTTAACTTCAGAATTTAAATTTTATTTTAAATATCCAAACTCTGAAGCCACTGCTGTTGAGTTGGTTCTGAATTATTGCGACTCTCGAGGACAGAGGAGAACTGCCTCCTTGAGTTTTCTTAAACCAGAGCTCTTCGTGGGAGATTGCTTCCCTCGATTTTATTTGGGTGAGAACATTAGTGGGGAAAGAAGTAATCTAGTTGAAGCTCCTAATTTCAAAACTGAGGAGTTTTAAATACATTGTTTTTTCTTCCCCAAAAGTTCTCTAACTCTACCAAAACTGAGGAAATTAAATTAGAATTAAAACATTCATTTTATAAATGGATCATGTCAACGCTCTAAACCAGCAATAATAAAAAGGGCTAAATAGTAAAGGACTTGACCATGAAAATGGACATGAAGGACTCCTCATATTACTAGGGTCTATTTGTCAGTTCCCCTCCTGAAAACTAGACACAGCTGAAGGAGACCTTTTTGGAACTTCCAGATGCAGCCGATGATTCAGCCTGGCAAAATCCCAGCCATTCCACCCGAGTTTGAATGTTTGAAAGAGTTGTGGAGAATGTGCTAGAAATGTGGTCTTAATAACTTAGCTCTGATTTTTGTGAGCACAGCCCAGTAAAGATTAGGCTCCACAATCTCTTCTCATTTTACCTTTGCAAGGAGGATACTAGACACTTCATTGAAGCTATTGCCTAAGTAGGGAAAGGACAGAAGCCATTTTCACAAACTTTACTCTTGTGGGTGAAATATCTAATTTGCCTAATTCATTCAACATGAATATGAGAACACAATTACCTACCCTCTAGGGTGAGTTCACCTGGGAGAGGATACAAATGAAGGAGGCAAGAAATCAAGACAAACCATTAGACAATGGGTGGAAATTAGAGGAAAAGGAATACAAGAAGCAGTGCAAAAAATCATCTCTTTCAAAAACCAAATACAAAGCTGATCTCAATGAGGTGGAGAATAAAGACGTCCCAAATGTCTGACTGGCTAAAATGCTATAACACTCTATTATTCCTGATATCACCCATAACTCCTTCCCTTATTATATTACCTCACCCCCCAGAATTCTGCAATTCACTGCAATGTGTCATAGAATTTGTGAATCATTATGGTAGGTATTATGGATGCTTTCAAGTCCAAAATCCGAAGTTCAGATATCTGACTGGAGGGTCTCCCTCATCTATAAAACTGCAGAAACTAGTGCACCCCATCAGATGATAGGCTGAAACTCAGTCCCAAGAACCAGATATTGAGATGAGGAAAGCCAAACGAAGAAACAGAGCAACAGAGAGAAATATGTCAGGGTTGGGAAATGTAGTTGCAGAGATAAGAGAGATATGAAAGCCACATCTCATTTGCTTCCCCAAATCAAACACCTTGCGATCAAGTCAATTCCAACTCATAGTGGTCATATAAAATAGGGTGGGGACTGTACTTCTGAATTTCTGAGACTTTAACTCTTAATTAGAGTAGAAATCTTTATCTTTCTTCTGAGAAATGGCTGATGGTCTCAAACTTCTGGCCTTGCCACTAGCAGTGCATTGCATAGCATACTCTATCAACAAATTCCAATACAAAACCCACTGAAACTCGCCTCAATTTGGCTGCTCAAATCCTTGGTCTGCTAGGTGGTAACTTGTGTCTGATTTGTGTTCCATTCATGCCTGTTGAGAAGCGGTCAAAAAGATGTCATCTTACCTCTGCATGGGCCTTCATGGAAGTGTGGTTTTGTTTCCTTGTGTATGACAAATTTTGAGACCATACCTCCAAGAAAATTAAGAACTAAATCAATATCCCACTTTAATCCTGTCTCATTGACATAACAAATAATTCACTACAAAATGAGATTATAATCACATATTAGAGCCTAGGATTTACAATTCATCACAAAATGGGGGATTGTGGCTGGAAGGGCCATATCAAGAATAAATGACTAACGAGTGGTTGCTGGATTTGGTAAATAGTGTTTTTTTTTTTAGTTGCTAGAAATAGTCACAAAAACACAAGAGAACACAGACAGTATTGCACTACACTGTGGTGTAAATGGGAATTTAGACATTGACTATTTCATGCATAAAACATTTAAAAAAAATAAGTGTTCTGCAAAGTAGGAAGATAAATAAAACAAAGAAAATGTATTGAAATAATGTGTTTATAAACTATACACAGAAGTGAAACTAAAGAAGGAGTGAATAAATAACTGTAGTTTAAAGTCCTTAAGACAAGAGAGTGAATTACAGCTGAGACACAGGGAGAAAAATCAGTCATGGATTTGGAGAAAAGCTTAATTTTTCTAAGGCAGAAAAGACAGTGGTAATGGGTCTACTACAATTTCTTATTCTTTGGATAGCAAAGTCATGCACAGATGTTATTTAATAATAGGTATTCTACTAAGTGCTTCTCCGTTCACAGTGGTGAAATTTTTTCTTTCTTTGAAGTGTAGTTGTTTATTCCAGCAATTCTTAGATACTGGTAAACTTCTAATACAATTGTCCCACATTTTTTGAATGTTCACTCTATAACACTTCATTTTATAAAAGATCCGCTTTAGCACCTGTTCTCATTATCTAAAATAATTCTGTTGAGGATTTTATTTTTGAGTGGGGTCAGGGAAGGGAAAAGCTAGCGTTTTACTGTTCATTTTGCAGTGAGCCAATAAAGAAGCAACACATGCTCCTAGCAGTGAGTGTGGTTTCCCTAAGCTCCTTTCTTGGAACCTATACTCACTGTCTTAGCATCAGGTGGCCATAGTTTTAAACTTTGTCTGTGTACATATATGTTAGTGTTATTTTGAGATTTATGTGTTATTTGGTATGATTTTCTAGGTTGTATTCTGAGAGTAGGATGCTCACATTTTCCCCATATTAACTTCTCCTGACTGCTAATTCACTTTATGCCATTTGAGTTTATGAAAGCTTTCATGGGAATACTCAGCATAGCAGAGGAAACTTGCATTAAAATTTCTGGATCCTTTTTTATAGCTGTATTATAGTCTCTTATTACTCAATATTGTTTTCAAAACTATAGATATTGATATATACAGGTTTAGTTTATGAATAGCAGTGTTTTTTAGTAACCTCACCAATTACTTAATACTTCATTATTTCAATTAAGCAAGATAAAGTATAATTTTCAATCTTGTACACATTTACATTTAGACTATTCAAAAATTTCCATATACTGAAAAATAATTGTTCTTGTGAAAAATGAACATTGTGTGAATATATTGTATAAGTAGATAAATGCATTTCTCTGTGGTTTAATCAAATAATTACAATTCTTATACTTGAAACAAATATAGCTTTATAAAGATGTACTCTACGGGATTAGAAGTTGCAAACTTTGTTTAATGTTTTAAATTGGTCCCATTTCAGGTACAAAACATACTTTTGATTATGTTTTTGTACAAGTACAAACAATAATTTTAAAGAAGTCACAACGGATTTGATAAAGCAAGCAAGACTTTGGCAAATGTAAGAATAGAATTACACCAGTCTCTAAATGTCCAACAGATGGAGTGATCTTAATATTTAAACAGAATAATGGAACATATTCATTTTGAACTCAATTTCAAAAGATTTTACTGATATCTGTAGAAAAATAAAGCTTAACAGTAGAAGTAATTACTACACGTGGAAAAAAAAGTGTAGGTAAAGGGATGAAGAAAACATTCTGAAATCTATTCAAGAGCAGCATGTCAACAAAACATTTATATGAACATAGAAGGTGTGAAGATAAAATTAGAGAGATATTCTGTATAGCCCATGCAGGTCCTCAGATACCAAGTTGGGTTATAATCTGTTCTCTAAAGGATAAAGGAAACAAATTTTACTGCCACCTGTACTCAATATAGAGTTTTTGAGACCTAAATATTTACAGGAGCAGACAGCCTCATCTTTCTCCTCTGGAGGAGTTGGTGGATTTCAACCACAAATTTGGAGTTAGCCATCCAATATACAATGTACAGAACAATTAAAGTACTAAAGTGGTGAGAGCACTTTGCAACAGATATATTTTAGGGTATATATGGAAGCCAAACATAACTTAAACAATTCAGAAATGGTTTAAAAATAATTTTTAATAACATTATGTAATCTACCAAAAAACAAGCTCATTGCCATCTCTTTTATTTCAATGCATAATAACTCCATGGCACAGGGTGTAACTGCCTCTTTGGGTTTCTGAATATAAATCTTTATGGGAGTGGAGAGCTTCCTTGGCCTACCTGATAGTTAGCAGTTTAATGCATAACCCACTACATCACTAGGAAGGACCACATTATTATTATACAACGGAGAGGCTAAAGCAATAAATTTGACCAAGTGTGATGAACTCCATAAGTTTTCCAAGTTACTGTTTCTAAGAACAAAAAATGGTGAAGGAACATTCAAGCTTTCTTAATAAATAAGAATATGAGAGTTTTGAGTATAGTAACAAGAACATTCTACACCAAGCCATATGATTGTCAAATGGATTCTAATTCATGGCAATCCCATGAATATCAAACAGAACTAAGTCATTGAGTTTTCACAGTTGTGACATTTAAGAAGCTAATTGCCAGGGTTTAGACAAATGAACTGTTTAAATTAATTGTTGAGGTCTTTAATATTTGTCCACCTAGAAACTCGCTGTCCACAATAGAAGTATATAAACGTTATTTGAAGTAAAAAGAATGATAATAGTGTGGCTAATACAGTCTGTGTTTTAAGAGTCATAATGAAGGTCTCTACTACTTGTCTGTCAGTGTGTCTTATTGTGATGGTTTGTGTGTTGCTGTGATGCTAGAAGCTATGTCATCGGTAATTCAAATACCAGTAGGATCTCTCAAAGTTAATCAGTTACATTGGAACTTCTAAACTAAAAACAGACTCAGAAGAAGGACCTGGCTTTCCACTTCAAAGGAAATAGCTGCTGAAAATCTTATGCATGTTATGGCATGAATGTCCTAAACCTAAGGGCTAATGAATAAAAACATTAAATAGTTGGAGATATTGCCAGAGGAGGGGACCCTTGGGTTGGAAGGTGCTAGAAATGTGAGTGAGATAGTTAAGGTTTATTGTGCCAACCTCACTGATAAACACATGTGTGGTTGGATGAAGGGAGGGGAGATAAATGGCTCAGTAAGCCTCGCCCTTCTAGTTCTTGGATCTCTTGCTTTCTGGTGGTTGGACCAGGGTGCAGCTGCCTTAGCCAGTTCCCTACTTCAGCTTGCAAGACTCACTTCCTGCAAAAAGTCCCCAAGGAGAAGTCACATGGACCTTCCCCGATGCAGCCCTGGGTGCTAGAGCAGCCGTGTGGAGACCCCTGCCAATGCTGAGTTGCTTACAGTCTCGCTGATTCGACTTTCCTCCTGCAGTCGGTGTCATTGCGTGTGCTTTGTGAGAATGAGGAGGACTTTGTACATTGGTGTCGGACATATGGGCTAATAATGTTGGACTTATGGGCTTGGGTGGGACTGGGTTGGGATGCTTTCTTAATGCACACTTACCCATTATATAAAACTCTCTCTTATATAAATATGTGAGTTTCTGTGGATTTGTTTCCCTAGTTTACCCAGACTAACACAGTGAAGGTGCATATTCAATGTAGTGTCAAATATAGTGAAGTGAATGATGTAAAGTGTGTGAGAGTAGAGCCTTTGGGATCTGCGTTTGCTGATAGAGCATGATCGAAGCCACGAAGAGCAATTGTAAATTTTAACTAATAATCAGAACTTGGAATGTACAAATTATGAATCTAGAAACATTAGAGTCATCAAAAATGTAATGGAATACATGAAGATCAATATCCTAGGTATTGGTGAGCTGAAATGGACTCTATTGACTATTCTGAATCAGAAAATAAAATAATTTACTCAATCAAGCTGAATGTTATTGCGTTCATTATTAGAAATAACAAATCAAGATCTATCCTAAACTATAATTATATCTGAAGATCATCCAACAAAGGTTGAAGCAATACCTTGACAGGGAATTCCCATGGCTCAGGCCAGATTCAGAAGAGGATGTGGAAGAAGGGATATTATTGCTCATACCAGAGGACGTGGGCTGAAAGCAGGGGATACTAGAAAGAAATTTATTTGTTATTTATTCATTATGTTAAGGCTTTAAACTCTGTCAATCATGACAAACTATGGACAGCTTTGAAAGAATGGGAATTCCCACTTTGCTGTGTTCATGTGAAACTTGTATGTGGATTAAGACAGAGTTGTGAAAACAGAACATGGAATACTGCATGGTTTAAAATCAGGAAAGGTATACATTAGGTTTGTATCCTCTCACCCAACTTTCAGTTTGAATGCTGAACAAGTCATTAGAGAAACTGGATTATATGAAGAATAATGTGGCATTAGGATGGGAGGAAGGTTTATTAGCAATCTGTAGATGACATGACCTTGCTTGATAAAAGTGAGGATGACCTAAAGCAATTGCCGATGAAGGCCAAAGATTGCAACCTTCTGTATGGATTACAACTCAATGTTTAAAAAAAAAAAAAGAGTATTCTTCTGGGACATCTAGAAAGATGGTCACCAGATAGGCAGCTCATGCTGGAAGCTCCATGGAGATCGGTAAGTGTGGAGATTTCAGGGCTGAGTAGGAGTTCCGAGTTTGTCAGTTAATTCCCATGACAACCTAAAGAACTTCCCTGAACCAAGAGCTGACTTCTACTGCTCCTGCACACCCTACGTAACCCTAGGGACATGAGCCCACTATAAGAACTGATCTGGCCCATGCTGCTCACACTGTTTTGGACTCCACTGTGGCTATCACCCCCAGCCGCCATGTCCCAAGCTCTCCAGCTGCCCAGCATAGGCTCTTGCGGAGCAGTTTAATACCCCAAATTTCCCAGTGCTCCCTCATTCTCTGTGCTTGGTAGGGAGAGCTTCATGCTAAGCTGACAGAGGCAGCTGGGGCCTTTTGCCCTGCCCCCTGCCTGACATATTTCCTCTAGTCATGAATAGACAGCCCCCCCTCCCCCCTCACCACAGATACTACTCCAGTCCTATGCCTGCACCCCAGGGACTGTGTCCCAGCTGCTATGCCCAAAGCTCACCAGGTGCCCAGCAGAGGCTCTTTCAGCCACAGTTTGATACCCCAAATGCCCCAGTCCTTTCCAGCACACTGTGCTCGAATTGGAGCAGTGGAGCTGCACGCTAAGCTAACAGACATGGCTCAGGCCTTTTCCCTGACCACTCGCAGTACCTCTAGCCAGGAACAGACCACCCCCACCTCCCTGAGCTATGTGCTCCTGCACCTGAGCCAGCACTTTCCTTCAGACCACAGCCTTCATAGCTGCAAATGGGCCCCTATGGAAGCCTGAGAGTTTTTAGAGCAAAATTAAGGATAACCTCAAAGCCTGATGACTTAGAGGGCCATGCAACCTGCCCTCCAAACAACAGATTCCTGATAGGCTAAGGTGAAAGAGAAACCCCAGTGGGACAAAGGTGAATCAAAATTCCTCAGGGCAATTGGCTACAGGCATCCTGCAGAAGCATTCCTACCCACCTCCAAAAAAGAGAGGCCAGGGATCTTTGTATCCCAGGAAAATGGCATTGAGTTCCTCCAAAATGACACATAAACACAAATCTACCTCAATAGCCTCAAGAAGAACAAAGGAGAAACAAAATCCAATGTCAGAGGATGACCTGAATGTAATGCATTCATGAAAGAGGTAGACATTGACATACCACAAAAAGAAATCTTCAGAATGCTGCTTAGAGTCATACACGATATAAGGGAAACAAAAAGAAAAAGGATGAAATGATATAAAGGCCACACACCAAAGGGAAATACCAAAGTTAAAGGAGGAGGTAACAAAAGCAAATAGCAAATCCATATATTTCTCAAAGAGACTCAAAGAAGCAGATATGACCTAGAAGATAACTAAGCAGACTTCAACAAATAAAAAGAGAGTCAAAGAAGATAATCAGAGAAACTGAAAGAATCCTGAAAACAATGTTTAATGTGATGAAGAGGAACAACAATAGAATGGTTGGACTACTGAAAGAAGACACATGAAGAAGTCATTGGCAAAAATAGTGAGGGAATACTTAGAGGAAAACTTACCCAGTTTAATGAATGAAGAAAACCAGGTTGAAAGAACACCAGCTTGACAGAATCCCAAGAAGTATTCACCAAGGCATATAATAGTTAAACTATCCAGCTTTAAGGAAAAGGAGAAAATCATAAGAGCTGCTAGGGGGGGAAAGAAGTCACCTATAGAGGCACGCAAATAAGATTATGCTCAGACCTATCAGTGGAAACGATGAAGAGAAGCAAGTGGAGTAACGTATTTCAAAATTGAAAGAAAATAACACAAACCGATGAATACTCTATCCAGCCAAATTATCTATCAGCACAGTTGGAGAATTCAGAGTCTTCATAGATAATGAAAAACTCAAAAAATATGTTGAAAGAAACCCATGACTACAAAAGACCCTTGCCAACCCAAGGGGCAGAAGAACAACACTCACCGAGCAAAAATAAGAGACCACCATATAGAACAACTACAGCTATAGGTCAATAAATCGAAAATAGCCCCCAAGATAAAATTGGCTCAGTGGTGGAAAGAAGGCAAGAATGAACCACACCCACATGCAGAATACACTGATAAGAAACGGAGAAAGGAAAATACCCAACACAAAATGTGCAAGATGACATCACAGAGTCCACAGATGGATGTAATAAACCTGCATATCAATGGACTGAACTCAACTATTAAAAGACATAGCTAGCAGGTTGACTTAGAAAACACAACCCGTAAATTGGCTCCTTATAGAAGACGCATCTCTAGATTACAAAAATGGGCTGGGAATCAAAGGGTGGAGAAAAATATACTAAGCAAATGGCAATTAAAAAAATAAAAACAGGAATTGCCTTCCTAATCTCAGACAAAATTGATCTGGTGATATATAATGCTCCAGGGAACAGTAGACCAAGAATCAGTGAAAAAAAAAAAAATATATATATATATCCAACAAGGGATCTGTGAAATTCGTCAATCAAATCATCCAAAGATGACAAAAATATCACAGGCTCAATAATTATAATAAGTGAATCTAATACACCACTGTTTGAAAAAGGTAGATCACATGGCAAGAAGCTTAAAAGGCTACAGGCTTTAACTCTACAATTAGATGATTTGACCTGATAGATAT
This sequence comes from Echinops telfairi, assembly GCF_000313985.2. Lineage (NCBI taxonomy): Eukaryota > Metazoa > Chordata > Mammalia > Afrosoricida > Tenrecidae > Echinops > Echinops telfairi. Next base: position 3,283,028 of record NW_022106084.1, read on the forward strand.
TTTCAGAGCTATTTATCCAAATGCAAAATAATTCACATTCTTTTCAAGCCCAAATGTCATAAACTTGAAGATAGAACTCATGAAGGGACACACGTTGAGTCTGTGTAATTCAAGCACATAGAGATCATGCAGACTTCCGTCTCAGACCACTATGCCGTAAGACTGGAAATCAACAAAAGCACAATTCAGAAAAAAAGAGCAAACAATGGAAAGATGAAAAACTCTGTTGTAAAAAGGTTGGGTACTGGCCCAGATCAGAGATAAAATGAGGAAATTTATACAAACCAATGAGAATGAGAATAAATTGTACCTAAATTTTTGGGACAGAAAGAGCAAAGGCAATTATCAGAAGACGTTTGATAACAATACATGCACACATGAGAAAGGAAGAGATACTTATGATTGATATGCTGCCACAAAACATACAGCAATTAGAGCAGAGTCGGCAGGACAACCCAGCAAAGGAAAAGAAATAATAAAAATCAGGCCTGATATTCATGAGAGGGAAAACAGGAAAACAATGGGAAAAAGAAAGGCAACTTAAAAGTTGGTTCTTTGAATGAGAGACCACTGGCAAACCTAACCAAAGAAAGGAAGGAAAATATTTCAATAGCATGGATGAGGCATGAAACACGGGACATTACAATGGACCCGAATGAAATCAAAAGGATAACTACACAGAACTATGAAGGCTGGACTCCAGTGAATTCAACAACTTGGAACACATGGACAAATATTTGGAAAAATAATCCCTCCTCAACTATCCCAGATGGATGTCAAGAATCTCAACAAACCTATAGCAATAGAAGACATAGACAAGGTTATCAAGGGATTAGCAACAATAGAAAAAAAAAAAACCCGGGCCAGATGGCTCACAGGAGATATCTAAACAAACATTCAGGGATGAACGGACACCAATCCTACACAAGCTCTTCCAGAGCATAGAAAACGACTGCAAG
>NW_022106084.1:3285353-3286325 GCF_000313985.2 Echinops telfairi
ATATCAAATGTATTTGTCTTGAAAAGGAGGAGGTGAGACTTGTGTTATTTGCAGATGATATGATTTTATATATTGAAAATCCCAAAAGTTCTATAAGGAGGCTGCTGGAAGTGATAGAGGAATATGGCCGAGAGGGAGGATACAAGATCAGTAAACAGAAGTCTATTGGACAGCTATACACATCTGACAAGACCATGGAAGAGGGGATCAAAAAGGTAGTACCCTTCACAATAGCCAAGCACAAAAAGAAATATCTAGGGATATACCTGACCAAAAACCAAAGTATTTATATTAGGAAAACTACAGAACACTATTACAAAGAACCAAGAGTGAACTCCACAAATGGAAGAATATCCCATGCTTATGGATTAGAAGACACAGTATAGTAAAGATTGCAGTTCTGTTCAAGGCATTATATAAGTTTAATGCTATCCCCATACAAATACCATCATATTTCTTCAAAGAATTGGAAAAACGGACTACCAACTAACTTCATATGGAGAGGGAAGAAACCCAGAAATAGCAGAGAACTCCTCAAGAAGAAGGACAAAGTTGGAGGGATTGCTTTACCTGCCTTTAGTACCTATTATACAGTCACAGTGGTAAAAACAACATGGTAATGGTGTAATGACAGATACTAAGACCAATGAAAAAGAACTGAAAATCCAGACATAAAATCAGCATACAGACAACTGATCATCAAATGGGAAGTGAATGCCCCTTCATCAGGTGGTGCTGGAACAAATGGATATCTCCATGCAGAAAATGAAGCAAGACCCTTTCCTCACTTCATGCACAAAAATAAACACAAGGTGGATCACAGACTTTGAGGTAAAACCTCAAGGGCCATTGTTAAGGGAATTGGGGCAAACCTAGGCTATCAGAAACAGAACCACAGAGGAATTGCAAATTGACAAGTGCCATATACTGAAGATAAAACACCTGTGTATATTAAAATAATTCACCAACAAA
>NW_022106084.1:3286651-3287961 GCF_000313985.2 Echinops telfairi
ATATGGGAATTGTACTCCCCAGCAACCCCCCCTATTGGGCAAATATTCAGAAGAGGCAAGAAACAAACCACGGGCAGACATCTGTGTTCCAATGTTCATCATGCAGTAGTTCAAGACTGCAAGGAGTTGGAAACAAACTAAATTTCCATCAACGGATCAATGGATTAAAAACTCTGTGCATACATACAATATAGTACTACGTATCCCTAAAAAAAGCAGTGATGAATGCATGAAGCACCTCACTACATGGGAAGAGTTGGAAGAAATTATGCTAAGTGAAGTAAGCCAAGTACAAAAGGACAAGTACAATATGAGTCCCCTGAGGTAAGCTTAAAATAAAACAAAAGGGGCATAGGGGAAAAGGTACTATATGTATGATGACATCCCTCATTGATTCATAGTGCTATGGAGGACAATACTGGAGAGATAGTTCAGACTTGTGCCCAATCTGACCTGAAACACAAAGGGTGTGCAACAGAGCAGTAAGGTGAGCAAAGTAATGAAGTCCCCAAGGAATCAAAAATAGGCTGTGGGGGCAGGGAGTGAGTGGCACCTTATCAGACTCAACTGGAAAACGCTCATAAAGGTCAACAGAGAAACCTGGAACTATTCATATGCTTTTCTTTGTTGTTGTTGTTTTTATTTTGTTTTGTTTTTATGCTTGCTATTGTTTTTGCATGTCTATGTAGATAAGATAGGCAGGGCAAACAATCCTAAGGAGAAAATAAAGGGGACTCATGGTTCCTTGTGGACACAGGAGACAGGGGGGCATTGGAAAGGAAGAGGGGAGTCAATAAACCCAGGGACAAGGGAACAACAAGTCATGTAAAATCGATGGCAAGGAGGGCATAGGATGCCTGGTGGGACTTGATCAAGAGTAATGTAGCCAAGAGGAATTACTGAAACCCGAATGAAGGCCAAACATGATAGTGGGACAAGAGGAAAGTAAAAGGCAATAGAGAAAAGAAGTAGAAGGCAAAGCACATTATTTAAGGTATAAATACAGTCACGTACATATGTAAATGTATTTATATATACCTATAAGGAAATAGATCTATGTACATATATTTATAAGTTAAATATTAAGGTAGCAGATGGACGTTGGGCTGCTACTCAAGTACTCCCTCAACGCTAGAACACTTTATTCTAATAGCCCGGCATTCTGTAATGCTCACCTTCCCTGACAGGATCGTGAAGACAAAATGGTTGAATAAACTGTTGTGAAGAAAATTGATTGTGCTTGGCTATCAAAAGATAACGTGTGTGGGGTCTTAAAGGCTTGAAGATAAACAGGTGGCCATCTAGCTGAG
>NW_022106084.1:3289178-3293619 GCF_000313985.2 Echinops telfairi
GGGCATGTATAAATGCACTGACTCAATTCCAGCGATGTTTGGAAGTGATGTGTCTGCCTCTCTCAGTGTCGTGTAATGTAAACAGATCCCAATAGCGAAAAGGTTAAAAAGAGCACTCTGGGTTGTGCTGTTATGAATCATACTTAGCGGCAGCGCGAGTTAACATTTTTAGAGGGAGGCTATTATGATGGTGCATCATGTTTTTCAGCTGTCCAACATTTTGTGTTTTTTATTAGTTACTTTGTTATATTTTCTGATCACAACATATGAGGTAACTGAAAACTAGTAGGAGGAAAGGGCTGGCAAATTTCGGGTAAAAAAATAATGTTAATTTTATAAATACATTAAATAAAATAAATGTTTAAATAAATGCAATTATGTAGTGTTTCAATGAACCTATCCATATTCCTGAATCCTCACTTCAAAATATAAATTTAACAAAATTTGTAAATGTGATGTGTCCCACGTGAATCTTGCCTGTTGCACCAAATAGCTCAGTTCGAATTCAGTTTGACAGCCCTGCTTTAGAGTACTGAAAAGCAACAATGTTACTTTGAGAACTAAGGTACACCTGACCCAAGCCATACTATTTTTAATTGCTCCACGTATCTGTGAGAGTTGGACATTGAATAAGAAATATTGAAGAAGAATACATGCATTTGAATATGGTCCTAGTGAAGAATATTGAAAGTACCATGGACTGCTGAAATGGCAAACAAATCAGTCTTGGAGGAAATATGGCCAGTGTTCCTCATATGCAAGGATGGAGAGGATTCATCTTATAGACTTTGGACATCAAAGTTTGGATGTCAGGAGAGATCAGTTGCTACAGAGTAAATGTTGCTATATACTCAGCTCTGCAATCAGAATGCTGTAGAAATGGATGCTTGGCTAGACCTAAAGCAAGATGAATGAGGGAAGAGGAGTGGAACTATATCATAAACACACATACATGAAAGAATATTACAAAACATAGGCAAGTGGAAGCAATGAGGGCAGGCTATTTTAAGAAGATTAGTACTGAAATGACAGGCGTGAGATATAATCTTACATTAATTTTCAAGTTCAGAAAGGTACTTTAATTAATTAATTAATTAATTATTTTAATAATGGTGATTATTTGATATGCAAGGAGACCCAGGAGAGAAGTATTAAAAATAAAAGATAATGCAAGAAATTACATGTTAAATATTTCCAAGTGTCAGAGAGAAACTGGATGAAGTTAAGAATAAGTGTGCTGTGATAAGCTTCAGAATTAAATGGGTTTACTTATTGGAAGTAGAAAATAAATGTTTTCCACTTTAAATGAAATGGCAAAACATGTTTAGATATAAGAAGAGAATAGGGAAATATTATAGAAAATACAAAAATTTTTCACTGGATTCCTTATTCTCCAGAAAATATTTTATTTAATCCTTGTTTTACATGGTATCTTAGCATTTGTAATTATGTTTTCATTATAAATGTAGTAAAACACATGAATATTGTTATGTATATATGTGGAAAGAGGGTAGATGAGAACTCCTTATCGTGTCTACCAAAGCCAAAAAAGATGTCATATGTCTGAGTAAAGGAAGATATATTCCAATTGCAGGGAATTATATAGTAGAAGTGTTAAACATTAGTGTAAATCCAGCAGCAGAGAGGGTTTGGGGGTGGCCTCCTGTGGATGTAGTGCTTATGGGTTGGGCTGTGATCCTCATGGTCAGCAGTTTAAAGGCCCCAGAAGCTCCTCAAGAAAAAGACTGTTTTCTAACCTTATATACAGTCAAAGTCTCAGAAACCCAGAGGGGCTCATTATGAGTCAGCATTGACTTCATGGTGGTGAGTTTGGGGTTTGGTTTTGGCCACTGAACATGCAGCAAAATGGATGCGTTGCTGACACTTTCTTCTACACATGTTTGATTTTATCCCTAGATTTTCCCGCCCAATCCCATTCTACCCAGGAAGATCTGTTTCCATGCAAAGATAAAAATTACATAATTTGTTATTTTATTTGACAAAGACACTGACATATCTTCATTTGCTCATATATGGTTTTACTTTTTAAAAATCTATGGCAGGGCATCTTTTGTTAAATGAATAAATGAAAGTATTTCCATAACTTTGACAATGTAAAATAATCAAATCTATTTATGATTCAAATCAGATATATTAATTTAAATCACCATCATAAAATAAGAATCATAATACAAGTAGAGCTGTATAGTTCAAAATAAAGACAAAAAGTTGTGTTTTCAGAAAGAGCTACTAATCACAATTAACCAGTTAGCATTTCTTGCAGAAGGAAATGCATAACAGTGTAAAATGAATGAACAGCTCAATGAGCAGGCAAATGAGAATGATTAGCAAAACACGGTCTCTTACATAAAAATAGAAATCTATAAAATAAAGTATATATGCAATTTATATATATTTGGCTGGTTCTTTTTAATGGATTCGAGGTTGTTAGCTATTTTTTAAAAGTTGTTACTTTAAAACTTAAATTCTAGTTGACTTATCAATCCCTAAACTGCCTTTCCACATGTCCTTTGCGATTGCCAAAAGGAAATAATAGTAGAAGCTCCTCTATTGGACTCAACCTCCATCTTTAAAGAAGAAATAAAAATGAAACGAAATGAATGTAGACATCTGCTGATATATGTTGTTATTGTGGTTAGGTGTGATGTAGTCATGTCCAACCCATAGTGACCCTGAGCGTAACAGAACAAAATACTGCCCGGGCCTGCGTCACCCTCTTAATAATTGTTCCTATGAGCCTACTGCTGAAGCCACTCTGCCAATTGAGCTCCTGAAAGGACTTTCTCTGTTTTACTGTCCCTCTACTTTACCAAATATAATGTCCTTCTCCAGGGACTGGTCTCTCCTGAAAACAGTTCAAAGTACACAGGACAAGGTCTCACCTTCCTTGCCTCTAAGGAGCACTCTGGCCATATTTCTTTCAAGACACATTGGTTTGTCATTTTAGCAGTTTATGGTACTTTCAATATGCTTCATTAGCACCACAATTCAAATGTATCAATTCTTCTTGGGTCTTCCTTATTTAATATTCAACTTCACAGGCCTATGAAGTGATTGAAAATACCAATCATTGGGTCAGGTTCACCTTAGTTCTCCAAATACCATCCTTGTTTCCAATACTCTGAAGAAGTCTTACCTAAGGCAATACGTTCTTGATCTCTTTACTGCTGCTTTCCTGAGAAATGATTGTGAAACCAACAAGACAAAAATCCTTGACAACAATCTTTTCTTCATCCACCATGAGGTTATCTATTAGTCTAGTTTCAAAAAATGTGGTCCTCTTTACATTGAGTTGTAATCCATCCTGAAGGCTGCAGTTCTTGACCATGATCAGCAAGAGCTTCAAGTCCTCCTCACTTTCAGCAAGCAGGACTGTGTCATGTGCATATCTCAGGGTGTTAATAAGCCTTGTTCTAATCCAGATGAGACATTTTTCTTCAGATAAACCGTATTTTCTGATGATTTGCTCAGGATACAAATGAAATAAGCATGGTGAGAGGGTATAACCTCGAAGCACAGCTTTCCTGATTTTAAACCATGTTCCTTTTGCACAACTGTCTCTTAATCCATGTACAAATTCTCTATGAGCACAATTCTGATTCTTATCAAGGTTCTCTACAGTTAATTATGGTCCAAACAGGCCAATGACCTTGCAAAGTCAATGAAAAACAAGTAGAAATGTGTCTGACAAGACCCATCGGACATCAGCAATGATATGCCTTGTTTCAGGTCCTGTTCTGAATACTGCCTGAACTTCTGGCAACACCTTGTCAATGTACTGCTGCAAACTTTGATGCATGATCTGCAGCAAAGTTTTACTTGCATATGATTTCAATGATATTGTCAAATGATTGGAAGATTCGGTTGGATCACCTTTCTTTGGAATGGTTACAACTGACTTCCATTCAGATAGCCAAGTAGCTGTTTTCTACATTTTCAAGTATAGATGGGTTAATGCTTCCATTTTTCATCAGTGTCTTGAAATACTTCAATAGATAATTCCATCAATCCCTGGAGTCTTGTTTTTGACAAATGCTTTCAGTGCAGCTTGAACTTCTTTCAGCATCATTGGGTCTTACTCATATGCTTCCTCCAGAAATGGTGGAATGTTCTCCAGTTCTTGTTGGTACAGGAAATCTGTGTATTTTTCCCATCTTTTTTATTAATGCATCTTACATAATTCAATATTTTTTTCATAGAAACTTTCAATAGTTCCACTCAAAGCTTGAAGATTTTCTTGAGTTTTGTTAAGTTTAAGGTATGCTGAGAGGGTTCTTCTTTTTTGATTTTCTGCTCTAGGTCTGTTCATATTTCCTTATAATATTTTACTTGGTCTTCTGGAGCTGCTCTTTGACATTTTTTACTCAGCTCTTTGCTTTCATCCTTACTTCCATTGGCCTCAGCCACTCTGTTATTAAGA
>NW_022106084.1:3293816-3301182 GCF_000313985.2 Echinops telfairi
CTGCCAGCCCTATGCAGAGCTTCAATACCCTGTCAGATACTGAAGACCTAATGCACAGAGGCAGAATATTGTTAGAGATAACACCAGAACATGGATCTCTCAGGTTTTAAGGCCCTTGAAATGTGACAGGAGAAGCTACTTTCTCAAAGTCAAGTCCACCAGATAAAGACAATGGAGTAAAGCCTGTGGGAATGGAGCCTGGAGGATCTTCATATTTTGATGGGCCACAAATGAAGGTAAGAAGAAATAGCTGATGAAATCTTCTGTGGATCAGTACTTGGAATTTGGAAGTATGAACCTAGGAAAGTTGTTCAAAATGAAATGGAATGCATAAATAAACATTTTCTTGGTATTGGTGACCTGATATGCACTGGCATTCATCATTTTGAATCAGAAAAATCATATGATTTACAATGCCAGAAATGAGGCAAATTAAGAGGGATCTCATTGCATTTGTAGTCAAAAGAGCATTTCAAAATACATCTTGAGCTGCAATGCTGTTTGTGATAGGATTATATCTATTTGCCTTCAAGGAAGTCCAACAAATACAACTATCATCCAAGTTTATTCACCACCAACAAAGTTAATGATGAAGAAATTAAACAATTCTACCAAAATGTTCACTCCATAATTGATCAAACATGCAATCAAGATGCATTGACAATTATTATCAATTAGAGCACAACATTTGGAAACAGAGGAGGAATAGTAATTAGAAAATATGGTCTCAGCGACAGAAACAATGCTGGGGACTGCATGATAGAAATTTGCAAGGATAATAACTTATTCATAGCAAATAACTTTTTTTCAACACAAATGGGAACTATGCATATGGACTTCTTAGAATGGAACGCACAGACATCAAATTGACGGCATCTACGGGAAAAGAAGCTGGGTACGTTCCACGTCAGCAGCTAAAACCACATCAGGGGCGACTGTGGCAAGGCCCATCCATTGCTCATATGTAATTCAGGTTTAAAGATCAGGAAGATTAAAACAAGTCCAAAAATGATTATCTCGATTCCATCACACCTGATTTTTAAAACTTCAAATCTCAAGAACAGGTTTGAAGCATGGAATACTCATGATAGAAGACCTGATGAATTGTAGGAAGACAGTAAGAACACCATTCATGAAGAAAGCAAACTTTAATGCAGCATACATAACGGCTTGTCTACTTTAGGATTAGCAGATAAATTAGGTAGATGAGGGTTATTTGAGCGGTCTAATCACTTACATTTTATAATTCAATAGATAAGTATCAGTCATGATACATTTTTCAGACAGTGTCTGAAAAATAAGGCTATCGTGTTGACCAAAATAATGCAATTCCCTTCAGTAATTTCATTCTTTCACAGTGAGTAAGTATGCATACTCTGCCATTTTGTTATTTTTTACTGTAAACTCCAATATCAAATTGCCATTTCCTTATCACCTAGTTGCCATCTAATTTGCCTCTTCTTGATAATTTCTTACTTAATGAACTGAAAGCATTCTGTCACATATATTCTCCTTTGATGCACAGACACACATTTTGTCACATATAATATTCAGTGTACAATGTAATGTTTAAATACATAAGGTTATCATGCTTTGTGTATGAAGATATCATTCACTTGTCTTCCTAAATTTAATCATATCACATCAAAACCTGTTCTTAGAGGGATTTGGGGAACAAGAATTAGCATATAGTGAGGATTTGTGTAGGGTGACTCGGACACAATTATCTAAGTACCCAACTACTAATCACAAGGATAAAGGTTGAAGTCCACCAAGAACTAACTTGGAAGAAAGACCTCACGATATACTTCCAAAAAAAAAAAAAAGAGTTGTTGAGATTTTTATGGAGCACAGCTTTACTCTGGCACACATAGGGTCACTAGGAGCAGAGATAAACATAATGGAAATTTGAAGAAAAAACCCAATGGACATTCTATACTTATCTAAACGTAGAATTTGTGCATTGCATTTAAGAGCGACAAATAGCTCTAAATCTTATGCAATGTTCCTCAATTACATGTGATTTTAGTTGTATACCTGTGCATAGAATTAAGCATCTGTAGATATATTACAGAGTTGCATTTGAACTACAAATATAGATCTTTGAATTCTGTATCATTTAGTGAAAATGGAGATAGACATAATAGAAAGAAACAAGAAAGGTAATATAATAAAAACTTCCTTTAGTTGGGCCAATGTCTTGTAGACCAGGACAGTACAATTACTTTGGACTTAAAACACCCAAGTCTGTGCTTTCTAAAGGTCATACACACAAAATCTAACACTATGCCTAATATTTTATACGTTTTCTTCAATTAGTTTGATAGAATATAAGCCAGGATGCTGAAAGGATATATATATATATATATATATGTTGCATATTTAATGATGCTGTCCCAGTCAATTTAAATAAATAAATAACATTATAAGTATACAGTTATTTTAAAGTTTTTATTATTAACATTTATCACTGTTAGAAGACAAGCTAAAATACTAGGAATAGTATTATTTGTGAAGTTACTCTAAGTGGAAGCAGTGGATTTTGGAAAAGCTCACATGCAATGTGCAGAGTAGTTTTTTCTCATGAGAATTCTATCACCAGTTTGCAGTCTCTCAAGGATTGAATAATTAGTATAAATAGATAGTTTGCGTATTGAGCAGCTTTGAAACCAAACAATTTTTGAAGTTATTTTGTCACCAACGATAAGCTAAAAAAAGTGTATTTCTTCTTTCTCTTTCTAATGAGATATTTAAATCTCTCTTTATAAGAAGGAGAATAGAGTAATGTGTACCCTTAAAGGGAAAGTTATATTATTTTAGGAAGCGCATTAAAAGCACTATTTACTGATTTTTAAATTTAGTTTAGTTCCAAACTAAAAGCAAAATTTCATAAAATGAGAAAACTGGAAACCAATTTCTTATGTTGACAATTGGTGTAGTAAGATCTGTATTATTTTCCAGTCTTACAGGGCTGATAAAATGACATGGAATATGTGAAACCAGATGCTTATGTTGTTTAGTTTCTTGTCTTCTTTATCGTCCTTCACTCACTTGTCCAATGCACTTCCTGTTTATTTCTATAATGTTCTTCTCGTCTTTCTGAATTGTAAAACAATCATACCTAGCCAGTCCTACTCCTCAGCATTTTAAAAAAAAAAAAAAAAAAAGAAAAATTCATGAATCCAGGTGAACTAGTGCTAGCTATCAAGGAAATAGCATATGTTATAGACGGAGCTCCATCATGCGACTCAAGATATAACCATTAAAACCAAGCCCATTGCTATTGATTGGATTTTGGTGCATAGTTAGCACCATAGGTTAGAGAATCTACACTTCAAAGCTTCCAACACTCTAATCTTTATGGAATACAAATACCACATCTTAGAGCAGATGGTGTGTTTAAAAGGTTGACCTTTATATTAACAGAGATTTAACCATTAAATTATCAGGACGATTGACTCAACACAGGGGCAAATAATGCCTTGGTACCATTCTAAGCATAGAAGAACGTAGCCATATTTTGCAGACTCTGGTAGTGATGTCCATAGCTGGAATACTTCCTTCATAACATCTCATGATTGTGTCCTGATAGTGTTTGACTGGACATTCAGGAACATCCATAGTGGAACCTCTTCTCTGATGACCTTATTTTCTGCCTAAACTAGATAATACCCTATTCACATCAGACACAGTCGTGTCTTCCACTCGGCCCCCCACTTTTCTGCAGATGCTGTTTATTACATTGATAATATTATGAGGAAGAATTTTAGTTCAAATCTGCCATGAAGTCTAAAAATCTTTCGTGTAATTTATATTATATAACAATATTGTTTTAGCTCATCTTTAATACTTTATTATTTGTCAGGTGCTTATGCTGAACTCTTTTAAAAGCAACTCTGACAGTAAATACAGGTCAGTTAATGGGGGTAATATTTTGAATGAATCACAGGGAAATAATCAAATTATAGGGGGAAATCAAATTCCAACAAGAATATACATTTTGTAGTATTTCAGATGGTTCTTAGGACAGTTTTTAAAGTCTACTCGTTGTATTGTGCTGGGGAAAATAAAAACATAATGAAAATTTTCAGTTTTTTTCTTTGGTCTATAAGAAGCAAAGGGACTGAAAACGCAATGACAAGAAGCACAAAATAAAATGAAATAATCTAGGCAGATCCACAGAACAATGACAAATTCCTCTTAAATCCTAGAAGACAAGAAAATTTAAAAGATTGATAACTCTCAAAGTAGCATAAATCATATTTTTCATCTATCAACCTGGACCTATCTATCTATATTGTTAGTGGAGAAAGCATCCGTTTTTTGACAAGCTGTTGCTCTTAGCAACAAGTCATCCTGATATTTTCTTTGATTATAACTAAAGAGCAATATCCATTCTTGTTACATGGGTGTAAAGCATAATTTAAGGCTCATTAAAAGTGTAGCAGGTGTTCACGTATAAAGTGCAAAAAAAAAAGGAAGAAAGGAAGAATTTCTCTATGGCTGAGCTGTCAGCGCTCTAAAAGCCTAATTTATTTTGCATAACCTTTTAGCAATAGACATGATTATAATAGAGAGAAGAGAAATGGAAACAATATATGCAGGAAAGTAAAGGGACTTAGCCTTTTGATTTGACCTTGATTCCCACCCTTTGAAAATATTACAGTCTTTTAACAATTGCAGCTTTGACATATAGCACACTTTTCTTCCCAGGAGATAGAAGTTCTTCAGACATTTTCTTAGCATAAAAGCTGCTCTAAAGTAGGAAATGAGTAGGTGCATAAACTGAAACAGAGTCAGTTTATATTCACTGCAAAGCGGGGAACGGAATGAATGTTCGATCATCTAGTCTCTGTCACGGGTTCGTTTTTCATGTGGTAAGCACCCACTCTGCAGAGAAAGTCAAACTCAAATTCAAAAGCGAGTGTAAATCCTGGCAATTGAAGCTATTTTTCAGTAGCTTCCATTGTTGGCCAAAAAAAGTAATAATAATAAGTTCAGAAAATCATGAAAAAAAAAGGAGGTATGTCAGACCTAGACACAGAACTAAAGTTAAAAATTATAATTATTAACACGACTGTCTATTTGATCTGTAGAACTGGATCATCATTTTGCCAGTGTCTCTCAAAGCAGCCCAGGGCCGTTCAAGTTCACTTGATTCTTAAGAGTATAAGTTATTCATGTGGTTTTTTATCTCTTTCATTTTTGGAGTGGAATATAATAAAAGGGAAGTTATAGTATGCAATAAAGAATGGGAAGAAATAAAATCATCACAACTTAATTGTAGTACGTTTTAAGATTGTGTTTCTGAGATTTAATGTATTTGTTAAGAATGTGTTTCAGAAACAGAAAAGATAAATATTCAAAGCAAGCCAAACAAAAATTTGCAATTAAAATTCCATATAATCTTCACAAGCCCAGAATATATGGCAGAAAGAAGAATGTTAAAAATAAAATGTGTTAAAGTTTTTAATCTTGTCCAATATGTGGAGGCAGAGGGAATGGTGGGACACTCTTTATTTGCATAATCTAGACAGTATGTTTATATCTAAATACAATTAAGAAAATGAAGGAATACTTATACAGGAAGCAGCGTTGCTTCATTTCTCTAGCAATGTTTCTCTGAGGGCCCTGGCACCTTGCAGTACTTGAAACAACTATCACATATGTCTAAAGGTTCAGTGAAGAGTTGGAGATTTAAAAAAATATAGTGCAGAGCACCACCAGGGCACCTTGGTTGTAACAATGCCCCTTTACAATATTAGTACAGCCTAGTCATATAGCATATAATAAAATACCACAGGATGAGTAGCTTCCAAACCAAACTCACTGCCACCAATTCATTGTGTTCGTAGTGATTTTTATAGGACAGGGGAAATCCTTGGGTGTAGGCGACGGTAACTCTCTGAGGGAGTACAAAGACTCATCTCTCTGCAGAGGGGCTGGTGGGTTCCAACTCTTCACCATGGGGTTAGCAAACCAAAGTGCAGTTGACTATGCCACCAGGGCTCCTCTACTGAGTAGCTTAGAGCATAACTCTAAGGTCTCATGTTTCTTCAGTTGAAATTGTGGTATTAGAGGGCTGGCTATAAGACTTTTGAGAGAGCATCTCTTTTATGTCTCCCTCCTAGTTTCTAGTATCTCCAGGTACCTCTTAGATACCTGGAGATATCTTGTAGCATCTTATATACCTTGTAGCATCTTGTAATAACTACTGTGTATCTTCGCCTTTAAATTTTTTTAATTGTTTATTCATTATTTTTTAGCTTTGGGGGCATATCATTCACATATTATACAATTCAATATTTCATTTATATTAAGAAGGGTTGTACAATTATCATCAGTCAATTTTAGAACTTGACTAAAGTTCTAAAGTCATATTCTAAAGTCTAAATACACCCAAGAAACCATTAATCCTGTGACTGTCTCTACATGTTTACCTATTCTAGATTTCTTATCTTGAAAAATCATGGAGCTAGGGCATGTCCTGCTCCAGAATGACTTAATGTTATCTTCCTCAAGACCTTGTTTGCCGGAAGATCACATTTTCAGGTACCAGGGGTTATCACTTCAATACATCTTTTATAGGAGCACAATAGGAGCACTTCAATACATCTTTTATAGGAGCATTTCAACCCACTTCAGACAGCTTAATCAGTGTCTCCCCTCTCCTTGGTGAATGTTTGGATTTTTTCTCTGTAACAGCAAAATTTGGATTTGTTTATTATTAATAAATCACAATCTAAGTCAATCATATTGACTTTTCATATAGTAGTTAATAAAAAAGTATTTGCAGAATTGGTTTAAACCCCATAGTCATGAAAACTTCAGAATAATATTTGAAGTATGGTCACATTGTGTACACATTAGTTTTGAGATTTTAAAAGATAAAAGACTTGCTAAACCATCAAGAGGATCTTTAGGATAATTTGATTTCAGATAATGCTCACTGCTGTGGCAATTTATGTACATATATCTAAGGAAATCCTCCCTAGTCTTCACTTGGTGAATAGGCACATCATGTATTTAAAGGGAGAAATGGAAAATTTACTGGATATATCAACTATTTCCCAGTTCATATTTATTATAAAGACAATACTGCATTCAAGTCTCCTCTATTTTCAAAACTTGCTTTTAAGAATGCCAACTTGAGGGATGGTTAAATCATCACATAACTATCAAATTCCACCATTGTGTAAATACCAAACTACTAAGAATCATGTCACAGCCAAGTTGACACATATTTTAAGGGAATACAACTCAATCCATTCCACGCTTTGCCCCCCACCCCAAAATGTATGATTTTTTTTAAATTAATCAATTTATTGGGGCTCATACAATTCATCACAATACATAGATCAGTTGT
>NW_022106084.1:3301502-3307298 GCF_000313985.2 Echinops telfairi
GCTTCCAACTCCCATCCGCACCGCTGTGCATCATCTGGTCTAACCAGGTCTGCAAGGCGAAACTGGGGTCCTGGTAGTTGGGGGGAGGAAGCGTTCAAGAACTAGAGGAAGGTTGTGAGTTTCATTATTGCTATACTGTACCCTAAGTGACTCATCTCCCCACTCCCCCTCTGCAAGGTATCAGCAAATCAGTTGCAAGAGAATTAGAATTGGATACAACCACCTTTCTCAGGTCACAGCCCTGCTTTAATGTAAAGGAGTTTCCCTGGATTGTAGCCTGTATTATTATTACCCTTTTAAGAGAGAAGAGGAGAGAGAAGCTAGTAGAGAGGGAAGGACTTCATGACCACTCAAACAGAAGAGACAGAAGCATCCTTTGGACCCAAGGTCCCTGTGCTGAGAATCTCCCAGATCCAGGAGAAGATGTATGCCAAGACACATGGATATCTGTGAGGGATGTCAGACCCACAGATGTTTAAATGAATAAAAGACATTTCCCGCCCTGGAAGAAAAAAAAAAAAAAGAATGCCAACTTATGCCAAGCAAATGTCTGTGTTGTACGTTTCTTCTTCACTCTCTGAAGCAGACAAGAAAGAGTATGACCACATTATTACAATACCCCGTGCCATTGGTACATACTCCTATTAAGCGCAGTTCTCTACTGGTACATTAGACGGCTGCATCAAGTAAAACATGTCCTTTAAAAATAATCTGCAAGATGGCAGTATAGATTTGGAGGTAGAAACGACACACTGTGAGGGACAAAGCTCACACAGAGGATTAATATTTCCAATCTCTCTATAATGTTGAGAATCAGGTCTTCAAAAATGTCAACAGTTTATTGAAATCTTTAACATAATTGAAATATGGGTGGTAATATTTCATTATGACACATTTTGGGTTACCAGAACTATAATTATAGTATGCTTCTCTAGAGGGCTATCTCTTACATTTGTTATAAAGTAGAAAAATATGGGAGGGGGCAATCATCATAAGCGTCCCAGTAAGTAGGCTAACTTATATAAAATACATCAGTGTGTCCCCAAACTATCATTATAAGTAAAGCATCTGCTTAGATTTTAGAGTGGAGGCATATTTAATTATTTACCAGTAGTATTTTGCACGGGATGTATTCTGCTATTAACCCGTTTCTAAAAATACTTTTTACATAGTCTATAAGTAGTGCATGTTCATTAAATACATTTTGAAAATGCTGGGTGATAAGGTCTGTATACCTGAAGATATGGTTTAGAAGAAGATAGCACCAAACAAGAAAAGGCAAGGCAAAAATAAAAGCATTACCTTTGAGGCGAGTCCAACGCCCAGTGATCCTCCATGAGGTTTCGGAGACTGCAATTCTTCGGAATCAGAGAGCCTCATCTCTCTCTCACAGACTGTTTGGTAGGTTGAATGGTCAACCTTGAGGTTGCCAGTTCAATACTTACCTGACAGTGCCACCAGAAATACGCACATTTGGGTTTGATAATATGTGAAATGGACCCAGAATGTAAGGGTCTAAGTAGTGTCAGTGAACTCCAGCCTTTATATGTGGTATCACAGTGTCTTGCCCTGGTTTCCCTAGAGAAACCAAACCAGTGAGCATAAAAGGGAACTATAGTCATGTTTGCGGAACCATTGAAATAAAAGATATTGGAATTTTCCCATGAATTCTTTGTGGGCTTCATCACATACATACATACATATATATAGAGAGAAATATTTGCTATAAGGAAATAATGAACACAATTGTAAGGGCTGGCAAAACCTACATCCCTGGCCCAAGCAGCAAGCTAACGATTTCTGATGGCTCCCACGACTGTAGGAAGAGACAGTGACAAAGTCTTGGGTTAGGCAGCATGCTGAAATCGGCTGGCTCACCGGGCTGTGGAAGCGGATACATTTTAAACCTGACAGTCAGGAGATAGACTGACAGTGTTCTTTAGGCTTATACCTCAAGCACCCGAAGTCAATCAAGCAGAAGAGTGCAGGGTCAAGAGAAAGCAAACCTTTCAGAAACATCCATTTATGTACTGGAGTTAGGAAACACCTGCCAGGAAACACCCTTTCCAACTGATCGATAATTGCATCACGCCATGTAAGAGACCATTATCTTCTATTGCATTATAAGAGAAGAATCATTCTGATGCCCACCAAACCATTAAGAAACATTCATAGCCCAGTCCTAGTTGACACAAACCATTAAACATTACATGCGCATTCTTTGAAAATGAAGGGAAGCCAATAAAAAGGATTCTATTGTGTTAGGATGGGATATCTAGTGAAGCCAAACCATCAATGCTTCTAAGTGTATGTAAAGAAAGATATTTATATCACGAAAGTGTTTCACAGTGGTCGACGTGGGTCTGCCAAGCTGGCTGAAATCTGTGGGTCAGATACTAAGCTGAAGGTTTTGTCTCAGTCATGCAGCCAAGCTAGAAGCAGGAAGGCCACAGGCCTGTTGCAAAGTAGAGGTGCATGATTCCAAGGTCTCCTAGTCTGGGCTCATAAATTCAGAGGATAATCCAAGTTTAGCAGGCGATCTTCCAGGTTGTTGGCTCAAGTTCAACACACTGGAAGTAGATCAGCAAGATGCAAGATCCAGCACAGCAAGAAGAGGCAAACCTTCGGACTGTTTCCTTAAATAAGGTTAGGCCATACCCCCAAGGTCATTTCCTTTCCATTGCAGTAGGGGAAACATGATACAGAAGGTTTTCCTGTTTCCTGATCCTCTTACAACAAATCTGCTGCTCCGAGCAGATATTATCAGGGAGTTATTTACCTCATGTTAGATCACGTCATGGAAAAGGGCCAAATTGCAAAACTGTGAATCCTGGCACAGCCATGTTGAAGCAAAAGATATCACACTCTCACTTCCCCCTAGAAAGGAAATAAGTATTTCACATCACACAAGAACATAATTATTCTACACAATGCTCTGCAATGTCCTAGTATGGACGTTTGATGGTGAATTTTGCTCTAAAGAATCAGCCTGCTGGCACCTGTTTCCAGACCAATTCTAATATCATTTCTCCCAAACCCCAACCTCGCTGCCATTGAGTTGATTCAGAGTCATATCAATCCTGTATGTCAGAGTAGAATTTCCCTTTGGGTTTCAGAAACTATAACTGTTTACAGGAGTAGAAAGCTTAGTCCTTCACCACAGAGCGGCTGATGGCTCTGAACTCCTAGTCAGGCGTTTTCAGCTAGCATCTCAACTCATAACCACTATCGCCTCAGGGCATTAACTTAATAACATCAAAAAATACAAGTCTATGATAGGCAATATATAGAACAGGTATATAATGAAAACTAAGATACTATTGTGTGTGGAGCGAGTACCTGCCTATATTACTAAAGTTAATATTAGAATAAATATTTGGGGGAATGATATAGGATCAAAGGGAAAGTTACTTTATTTCCAGGTGAGAGTTCAGGATGTTGAAAGTTGCATAGGAAAACCCTGTGTCTTGCCTGGAACCTGAATAATAGATAAGTGATGGCCATGGAATACTTAAAACTGATGCACCAAAGTTCAACTACAGGGTCATCCTTGAATGTAAAAATTGTGTGAGGAAAGAAATAAAGATTTCTTGCAGTGATCATCTTGTCTGGATTATGGAAAAGGGAAAGGCTAGATGCCCCAAAGTGCTGAGTGAAACTTCAATCAATTTGAAAGTTATATATCTAGAATAGTGTAGAGAAAAGAACATAGTAGCTCGTTCTAAAGACCAGAGGCCATGGTGAAGTCCCAGACATATTAAGTGGGAGCAAAGTTGTCTGTCCCTCAGGTAAATTGGACAGGTCTACCACTCTCCATGGTTCATGGCCCATGAAACAAAGCCAATGGCTCAGCCATGGGAGCTAATGAAGTAAATGGCTGACCTGTTTTTCTGCCTGAGATAATTGGATATCTGCACCCAGTTCCCTAATAAAAGCTGCAGCAGGCAGTAGTCTGCAAACTTATCAGTTACTTCATGTCCCAGCCTCATCCTTCCCTCCTGTCTGTGAATAATTTGACTACGGTATCAATGCTTCTTGGTAAACCTTCAAGTTGTGAATTGTTCCTTTGTACATAAACCTGTCACGTGTTGCAGGTTGCATGCAGGGAAGGCAGTTAGGTCTGCCTCTAATAAAGCCATGGGCCCTGGAGTGTCTATACTGCAGGGACCACTTCACATAAACCATATATGTCCCCTTTCTTATCTATAAGTCTTCTAATGGAAAATCATACCCCTCTCCAACCTGTTAGTAATGTAAAATAAGAGCTGGTCTCTACATTTTCTTGCAATTTTATTAAGGAATGAAACCCAAAGTAGATAGGACCACAGTTACTGTAGTAAGAGAAGGTACAGATCAGAGAATTTAATGATGAGAAAGAAAAAGCAAATTTATGAATATACGAGGATATTTTCCAATTAGAAGAAAATTATAAAAAACAATAAGTGGAAAATGCATAGTTTCAACGTTTGTAATGTTCATTCCAACAGCATTAAAAATTAAGACAATAACCATTCACAAACTATGTACAATTGTACCATGAAATTTCAACTTATACATTAAGAATCTATTTTGAAAATAACTATTAATTTCTTAAGCATAAAATGGCTTTAACTAATAGTTAAATAATTATTTGATCCACCTAACTAAAAAGAAGCAAAATTTTGTGCTCTTACATATTTTATCATTTCAGTTCTCTGTGCTTCTTGTATTTTTAATGCAAACCTCCATCATTCACTAATTTGTAGTATGTATATATACATATATATATGTATTTCAGTTTTGTGCTTTGTGTGTGTGTGTGTGTGTATATATAAATTTCAGTTATGTGCTTTGTGTGTATATACACACAAAGCACAAAACTGAAATTTGATTTTTCTTCTCTATTTCTGAATCTTGCAGTTTTTCTTTTTAAACTTTTATTTCCCTGTTAAGCATTTTCACTGATATTTGTTGCCTGTATAGCAGTCACTCCATATCATTCACCTTCAAGACAGGACATTTCATCACCAAGATGATATTATCTTATTTTCCCTGTGAGAAAGACTGAAAGAAGATTCAAGTTATGATGAATTTGTTGGTTTTTGTGACTTCTCCTAGAGTGATCTTTAATTCGGCAATTTACACTATGGCCTCCCTACCGCTACTATTCCCTTTCAAAGCAAACAGTAGTCTGGAGATTGCTTATGGAAATCCTTAGATTGTTCAAAACATCAACACATGTGGCTGCTAACTGAAAGGTTGGAGGGTCCTGTCCATCCAGGGACACATCATAAGAAAGTCCAGATTCCATGATGCTCACGTTCCCGACATGATCACGGAAGACAAAGTATGTGCATAAGCAAATATGGTGAAGAAAGCTGATGGTGTCTGGCTATCAAAAGATAGAGCATCTGTGGTCCTAATGGCTTGAAGGTAAACAAGCAGCCATCTAGCTCAGAAGCAACAAAGACCACATGGAAGAGGCACACCAGCCTGTGTGACCACAAGGCGTTGAAGGAAGGGATCAGGTATCAGGCATTAAAGAACAAAAAATCATATCATTGTGAATGAGGGGGAGTGCAGAGTGGGGACCCGAAGCCCATCTGTAGGCAACTGGACATCCCCTTATGCAAGGGTCGCGGGAGGAGTTGATCTAGCCAGGGTGCAGTGTAGCAATGATGAAACATACAAATTTCCTCTAGTTCTTAAATTCTACCCCCCTACACGCACACACATACACACACAAATACACGATGATGATCCCAATCCTAACTTACAAATCCGCCTAGACCAGAGGATGTACACTGGTACAGATAG